>NW_028157225.1:60000-64301 GCF_964263955.1 Coregonus lavaretus | reverse complement strand
CTCTCTCTCTCTCTCTCTCTCTCTCTCTCTCTCTCCTCTCTCTCTCTCTCTCTCTCTTCTCTCTCTCCTCTCTCTCTCTCTCTTCTCTCTCTCTCTCTCTCTAGCTCTCTCTCTCTCTCTCTCTCTCTCTCTCTCTCTCTCTCTCTGTCTCTCTCTCTCTCTCTCTCTCTCTCTCTCTCTCTCTCTCTCTCTCTCTCTCTCTCTCTCCTGTCTCTCTCTCTCTGTCTCTCTCCTCTCTCTCTCTCTCTCTCTCTCTTCTCTCTCTCTCTCTCTCTCTCTCTCTCTCTCTCTCTCTCTCTCCTGTCTCTTGCTCTGTCGCTCCACTCTATCAGTGTGACTGATTCTCTACCTGTTGCCAAACTGTGATGCGTGATTCAAGACCAGCATTTTTAAAAACCCTAGGTTTGATGGGATATTAATTGCTTAATTAACTCAGGAACCACACCTGTGTGGAAGCACCTGCTTTCAATATACTTTGTATCCCTCATTTACTCAAGAGTTTCCATTATTTGGGCAGTCACCTGTATAACGATTACTATTGGGCAGGGAGACGTAATGTGAACTGCAGCTAAACAGGCTGAAGTTGTGGGAGTCAGTGTGTAACACAAGATAATTAAACTACCCTCATTACAAGTGTTTTATGTGCAGTAGTTAGCAATGTTCCCCTCTAAGCATGCAGTAGCCCGGGACTGCGGTGCCGAGCGCAGAAGAAATATCAGCCCACAGAGAGAGAAGCATGAGATTGAACTTCACTCAACTCTCTAGAGTTTTCCCTGTTAGTCAACACTGTCAACGTTTCCCTTTACTGTGGCAACTGTGATGGAGTCAATGCAATATTAGCCACTTTCAATGCAACATACAAAACTAACTATGCAAGAGATGTTGCTGCAGGCAGAAGGCTTCGGAATATTTTATTTTTATTTTAGCAGACACTCTTATCCAGAGCGACTTGCAGTTAGTGAGTGCGTACATTTTCAGGATTCAATTGCGCACCGACTCAGCCCATTCTCTACACAGACCGGTGCGGCATAACCAATCAGAGCTGCAGTAGGCCTATGTGCAAATAGACTATTACCATATATGGATCTGTGCCATTTACTTTGAACTGGGACTGTGTTTCCAGCTGTGATCTTGAGTAGATGCGCTTGTTTTGAGATCAAAGCGAGAGCTGCATGTAGCCACGTCTGCACATTTAGTTCATGTCCTTTGCTACTTAGTGAGTTATTAGCCCAGTTATAGATCATTTGTAGTCAGCAATGGGGGAGTGATTGCTTCCTACAAGAGCACAAAACGTCTCCATCTCTAGACGGAGTCAGGTAAAGAGTTCTTTCTTGTCTTAAAGGGGCAGTGTTATATTTTGAGGAATGCTTGAATAAGCTAAGTAGCCAATAGGCAGAGGGTAGCATCATTTGTCTGATTCTCTTTAATTATGGTATGGGAATAATAATGCATTTTATTTTGTAAAGGGGTTCCTTGCATCAAACTAACACAACAACATTTTCATTCACCTCCTTGTCTGAAGGACAAGTGGATAAACAGGTTAATGTCAAGCCCTGCATGTTATTTTCAAAAGTCTCATGGAATGTAGGTCTACATTGAACACCACACATTGGCTGCTACTGTAGGCTGAATGATAGAACATATATTTCCATGTTGAAATGTTATGGGATGCATTTTCTCCATAGTTTTTGATGGTAGGCCACTCTAGTAGTCCTACATTATGATCAAATAGCCACAGTAGCCTACTTGGCCACTGTTAAAACTGTAACTTAAAGCGGGTACAGCCTCCGTGTTCACAGGAAACAGCCTCAGTGTTCACAGGAAACAGCCTCAGTGTTCACAGTAAACGCGCACTGGAATTTGCATAGAAGGGAGGGGCTGGAGTGGACGGGTGGAGGAGCGGGGATAGAGGATTTGAGGAGTGGAGGGAGGGAGGGAGGGGAGGGGCTTCAAACAGCAGTAGATAGCAGCAGTAGATAGCAGTAGATAGCAGCAGTAGATAGCAGTAGTAGATAGCAGCAGTAGATAGCAGTAGATAGCAGCAGTAGATAGCAGCAGTAGATAGCAGCAGTAGATAGCAGCAGTAGATAGCAGTAGATAGCAGCAGTAGATAGCAGCAGTAGATAGCAGCAGTAGATAGCAGCAGTAGATAGCAGTAGATAGCAGCAGTAGATAGCAGCAGTAGATAGCAGCAGTAGATAGCAGCAGTAGATAGCAGCAGTAGTTAGCAGTAGATGATAGCAGCAGTAGATAGCAGCAGTAGATAGCAGTAGATAGCAGCATAGATAGTAGCAGTAGATAGCAGAAGTAGATAGTAGCAGTAGATAGCAGCAGTAGATAGCAGCAGTAGACAGCAGCAGTAGATAGCAGTAGATAGCAGCAGTAGATAGTAGCAGTAGATAGCAGCAGTAGATAGTAGCAGTAGATAGCAGCAGTAGATAGCAGCAGTAGATAGCAGCAGTAGTTAGCAGCAGTAGATAGCAGTAGATAGCAGCAGTAGATAGCAGCAGTAGATAGCAGTAGATAGTAGCAGTAGATAGCAGCAGTAGATAGCAGCAGTAGATAGCAGCAGTAGATAGTAGCAGTAGATAGCAGCAGTAGATAACAGCAGTAGATAGCAGCAGTAGATAGCAGCAGTAGATAGCAGCAGTAGATAGCAGCAGTAGTTAGCAGCAGTAGATAGCAGCAGTAGATAGCAGCAGTAGATAGCAGCAGTAGATAGCAGTAGATAGCAGCAGTAGATAGCAGCAGTAGATAGCAGCAGTAGATAGCAGCAGTAGATAGCAGTAGATAGCAGCAGTAGATAGCAGCAGTAGATAGCAGCAGTAGATAGCAGCAGTAGATAGCAGTAGATAGCAGCAGTAGATAGTAGCAGTAGATAGCAGCAGTAGATAGTAGCAGTAGATAGCAGCAGTAGATAGCAGCAGTAGATAGCAGCAGTAGATAGCAGCAGTAGATAGCAGCAGTAGTTAGCAGCAGTAGATAGCAGCAGTAGATAGCAGTAGATAGCAGCAGTAGATAGCAGCAGTAGATAGCAGCAGTAGATAGCAGCAGTAGATAGCAGTAGATAGCAGCAGTAGATAGCAGCAATAGATAGCAGCAGTAGATAGCAGCAGTAGATAGCAGCAGTAGATAGCAGCAGTAGATAGCAGTAGATAAAAAGCAGTACCACCCTGCATTCCACTGCTGGCTTGCCTCTGAAGCTAACCAGGGTTGGTCCTGGTTGGTCCTGGTTGGTCCTGGTTGGTCCTGGTTGGTCCTGGTTGGTCCTGGTTGGTCCTTGTTGGTCCTGGTTGGTCCTGGTTGGTCCTGGTTGGGAGACCAGATGGTGTTGGAGGGCCAGCAGGAAGCACTCTTTTCCTCTGGTCTAATAAAAAAAAAATATATATATATATATATATATATATATATATATATATATACAGTACCATTCAACATTTTGGACACACCTACTCATTCAAGTTTTTTTCTACATTGTAGATAATAGTGAAGACATTAAAACTATGAAATAACACATATGGAATCATGTAGTAACCAAAAAATATATTCTAGATTTTAGATTCTTCAAATAGAAATGTACAGTATTATGTATATTTATTGGGAGTCCCATAGGGCGGCGCACAATTGCCCCAGCGTCATCCGGGTTTGGCCGGGGTAGGCCGTCACTGTAAATAAGAATTTGTTCTTAACCGACTTGCCTAGTTAAATAAATAAAAAAAATAGGTGATGGCTTTGTTATGGAAGGTTTAGGAATCGCTTCCTTTTAGGTGGTTCTCTCTCTCTCTCTCTCTCTCTCTCTCTCTCTCTCTCTCTCTCTCTCTCTCTCTCTCTCTCTCTCTCTCTCTCTCTCTCTCTCTCTCTCTCCTCTCTCTCTCTCTCTCTCTCTCTCCTCTCCTCTCTCTCCTCTCTCTCCTCTCTCTCTCTCTCTCTCTCTCTCTCTCTCTCTCTCTCTCTCTCTCTCTCTCTCCTCTCTCTCTCTCTCTCTCTCTCTCTCTCTCTCTCTCTTTCTCTAATACACTGCAGCAGTTGTAATTCTTACATCAGCCCCTCTCATCATTTGGAGGTTGGCGTAGAATATAGAGTAGGCACCTCATGTTGACAAGAACTGCATCACAGACAGAGGCTGAAACTTTATATGTGGTTGTTTTATTCCATCTCACTGAACAAGCACACAGCTTCTCGGGTGACAGCAAGTAAACCAGGTCAGCTGTGATTCAGATACTCTTTAACACATCATTTACACATCCTGTCTCTAAAGGGATGGAGTACAAATGACTCAAAACATCATGGTCTGCAGCATT
>NW_028157225.1:2500-57500 GCF_964263955.1 Coregonus lavaretus | reverse complement strand
CAAAAGACATGATCAGTCTATAGTTTTAATGGTAGGTTTATTTGAACAGTGAGAGACAGAATAACAACAAAATAATCAAGAAGGACGCATGTCAAAATATTTATAAATTGATTTGCATTTTAATGAGGGAAATAAGTATTTGACCCCCTCTCAATCAGAAAGATTTCTGGCTCCCAGGTGTATTTTATACAGGTAACGAGCTGAGATTAGGAGCACACTCTTAAAGGGAGTGCTCCTAATCTCAGCTTGTTACCTGTATAAAAGACACCTGTCCACAGAAGCAATCAATCAATCAGATTCCAAACTCTCCTCCATGGCCAAGAACAAAGAGCTCTCCAAGGATGTCAGGGACAAGATTGTAGACCTACACAAGGCTGGAATGGGCTACAAGACCATCGCCAAGCAGCTTGGTGAGAAGGTGACAACAGTTGGTGCGATTATTCACAAATGGAAGAAACACAAAAGAACTGTCAATCTCCCTCGGCCTGGGGCTCCATGCAAGATCTCACCTCGTGGAGTTGCAATGATCATGAGAACAGTGAGGAATCAGCCCAGAACTACACGGGAGGATCTTGTCAATGATCTCAAGGCAGCTGGGACCATAGTCACCAAGAAAACAGGTAACACACTACTCCGTGAAGGACTGAAATCCTGCAGCGCCCGCAAGGTCCCCCTGCTCAAGAAAACACATATACATACCTGTCTGAAGTTTGCCAATGAACATATGAATGATTCAGAGGAGAGCTGGGTGAAAGTGTTGTGGTCAGATGAGACAAAAATGGAGCTCTTTGGCATCAACTCAACTCGCCGTGTTTGGAGGAGGAGGAATGCTGCCTATGACCCCAAGAACACCATCTCCACCGTCGAACATGGAGGTGGAAACATTATGCTTTGGGGGTGTTTTTCTGCTAAGGGGACAGGACAACGTCACCGCATCAAAGGGACGATAGACGGGGCCATGTACCGTCAAATCTTGGGTGAGAACCTCCTTCCCTCAGCCAGGGCATTTAAAATGTGTCGTGGATGGGTATTCTAGCATGACAATGACCCAAAACACACGACCAAGGCAACAAAGGAGTGGCTCATGAAGAAGCACATTAAGGTCCTGGAGTGGCCTAGCCAGTCTCCAGAACTTTAATCCCATAGAAAATCTGTGGAGGGAGCTGAAGGTTCGAGTTGCCAAACGTCAGCCTCGAAACCTTAATGACTTGGAGAAGATCTGCAAAGAGGAGTGGGACAAAATCCCTCCTGAGATGTGTACAAACCTGGTGGCCAACTACAAGAAACGTCTGACCACTGTGATTGCCAACAAGGGTTTTGCCACCAAGTACTAAGTAATGTTTTCCAGAGGGGTCAAATACTTATTTCCCTCATTAAAATGCAAATCAATTTATAACATTTTTGACATTCGTTTTTCTGGATTTTTCTGTTGTTATTCTGTCTCTCACTGTTCAAATAAACCTACCATTAAAATTATAGACTGATCATTTCTTTGTCAGTGGGCAAACGTACAAAATCAGCAGGTGATCAAATACTTTTTTCCCTCACTGTACCTCCAGCGACTGAGAGAGATTCCAATAACATCAAAGTGACATTGATGAAAATGTTTCAGCGCTCCATCTCAATACCGTCAGACACAGGCAGATGGGGAAGTATCAGATCTATATAATCTATCATGAAGAACTGACGGGAATGGTTTTATTATAAACAAGGTGGGTATGTGGTAAGACGAACAAGTGTTGGAAATCACAGTGGTGTCTTTGAGATCCTCTCTCTACCTCTCCATCTCCATCTCTACCTCTTCCTCTACCTCTCTCTCTCTCTCCTCTCTCTCTCTCTCTCTCTCTCTCTCTCTCTCTCTCTCTCTCTCTCTCTCTCTCTGTGTCTCTCTCTCTACCTCTCCTCCATCAAAGCCCCACCGAGTGAATCGGTGGGATTTGCTCTAAAATAAATCACATCAGTTGAAATTGAAGTACTGATTGTGATGTGCTGAGGGGAAAACACTTTTTTTTTTTTTTTTTGTATTCTGCTGTCACATTTAGTCGTTTTGCCAATTTACCACCATCGCCTAGCGTCTCTATAGGGCTGACGATGTGCTGGGGTTGGGGGAGCGATGCTCTGACACATCGCCCCTGACTGCTAAGCACCCAGGCATGCAAGGGCCAACATTACATCACTCCCATTCTACTGTATAAAACACAAAAGGGTTGATGTCTGCAGGTTGAGTTTTTTTTCCCCCAGACGAGACATAACCTATTCACAATAGGGATTGCGTTTGCATTACATCATTTCTTCAGCCCCCCGAGGTCGCACACACACACACACGAAGGTCCCTCAGGGCTCTCCAGGACTTAATAGTATGGTAGCCGTGACATATCGACTGCGACATTGCAAACTTTGTGTTGAATTTTCCAGATAAACATTGCTACTTCGTGGCGAGAGGTGAGAAGGGAGAGGAGGAGAGAAGAGGGGAGCAAAGAGGGAGAGAGGAGAGGGGGTGAATAGAGATGGATAAAGAAGGGATATAGACAGTTGAAAAAAAATAATAGAGCTTTTTGGTCTAAACTCCACTCGCCGTGTTTGGAGGAAGAAGAAGGAACACCATCCCAACCGTGAAGCATGGAGGTGGAAACATCATTCTTTGGGGATGCTTTTCTGCAAAGGGGAAAGGACGACTGCACCGTATTGAGGGGAGGATGGATGGGGCCATGTATCGCGAGATCTTGGCCAACAACCTCCTTCCCTCAGTAAGAGCATTGAAGATGGGTCGTGGCTGGGTCTTCCAGCATGACAACGACCCGAAACACACAGCCAGGGCAACTAAGGAGTGGCTCCGTAAGAAGCATCTCAAGGTCCTGGAGTGGCCTAGCCAGTCTCCAGACCTGAACCCAAAAATCTTTGGAGGGAGCTGAAAGTCTGTATTGCCCAGCGACAGCCCCGAAACCTGAAGGATCTGGAGAAGGTCTGTATGGAGGAGTGGGCCAAAATCCCTGCTGCAGTGTGTGCAAACCTGGTCAAGACCTACAGGAAACGTATGATCTCTGTAATTGCAAACAAAGGTTTCTGAACCAAATATTAAGTTCTGCTTTTCTGATGTATCAAATAATTATCTCATGCAATAAAATGCAAATTAATTACTTAAAAATCATTCAATGTGATTTTCTAGATTTTTGTTTTAGATTCCGTCTCTCACAGTTGAAGTGTACCTATGATAAAAATTACAGACCTCTACATGCTTCGTAAGTAGGAAAACCTGCAAAATCGGCAGTGTATCAAATACTTGTTCTCCCCACTGTATATATCAATACAATACATTCATATTACGCAGAAGCACATAAAACATTTATGATTTAAGATGTCTTTGGTACATTCGGAAAGTATTATCACTTTTTCCACATTTTGTTACGTTACAGCCTTATTCTGACATGAATTAAATCGTTTTTTTCCCCCGGGCGGCAGGTAGCTTAGTGGATAAGAGCGTTGTGCCAGTAACCGAAAGGTTGCTGGTTTTAATCCCCAAGCCGACTAGGTGAAAAATCTGTCGATGTGCCCTTGAGCAAGGCACTTAACCCTAATTGCTCCTGTAAGTCGCTCTGGATAAGAGCGTCTGCTAAATGACAAAACAAAAACAAAAAAAATCTATCTACACACAATACCCCCATAAGACATTTTTGCAAATGTTTAAAAAATAAAAAAACTGAAAGATAATATAAGTATTCAGACCCTTTACTCAGTACTTTGTTGAAGCACCTTTGGCAGCGATTACAGCATCGAGTCTTGGGTATGACGCTACAAGCTTGGCACGCCTGTATTTGGGGAGTTTCTCCCATTCTTCTCTGCAGATCCTCTCAAGCTCTATCAGGTTGGATGGGGAGCGTCGCTGCACAGCTATTTTCAGGTCTCTCTAGAGATGTTTGATAAGGTTCAAATCCGGGCTCTGGCTGGGCCACTCAAGGACATTCAGAGACTTGTCCCGAAGCCACTCCTGCATTGTCTTGGCTGTGTGCTTAGGGTCGTTGTCCTGTTGGAAGTTGAACCTTCGCCTCTACCATACAGGCCTGATTGGTGGAGTGCTGCAGAGATGGTTGTCCTTCTGGAAGGTTCTCCCATCTCCACAGTGGAACTCTGGAGCTCTGTCAGAGTGACCATCGGGTCCTTGGTCACCTCCCTGACCAAGGCCCTTCTACCCTGATTGCACAGTTTGGCCGGGCGGCCAGCTCTATGAAGAGTCTTGGTGGTTCAAAACTTTTTCCATTCAATAATGATTGAGGCCACTGTGTTCTTGGGGACCTTCAATGCTGCAGACATTTTTTGGTACCTTTCCCCAGATCTGTACCTCGGAGCTCTACGGACAATTCCTTCCACCTCATGGCTTGGTTTTTGCTCTGACATGCACTTTCAACTGTGGGACGTTATATAGACAGGTGTGTGCCTTTCCAAATCATGTCCAATCAATAGAATTTACCACAGGTGGACTCCAATCAAGTTGTAGAAACATCTAAAAAATGATCAATGGAAAACAGGATACACCTGAGCTCAATTTCGAGTGTCATAGCAAAGGGTCTGAATGGTTATGTATAAAAGTTATATTTTTATAAATTTGAAAACATTTCTAAAACCTGTTTTCACTTTATCATTATGGGGTATTGTGTGTAGATTAATGAGGATTATTTTAAAGGAAATCAATTTTAGTATAAGGCTGTAATGTAACAATGTGGAAAAAGTCAAGGGGTCTGAATACTTTCTGAATGCACTGTATATATACTGCACCAGTCAAAAGTTTGGACACACCTACTCATTCAAGGGTTTTTCTATTTTCTCTATTTTCTACATTGTAGAATAATAGTGAAGACATCAAAACTATGAAATAACACATATGGAATCATGTAGTAACCAAAACATTGTGAAACAAATCAAAATATATTTTAGATTTTAGATTCTTCAAAGTAGCCACCCTTTGCCTTGATGACAGCTTTGCACACTCTTGGCATTCTCTCAACCAGCTTCATGAGGAATGCTTTTCCAACAGTCTTGAAGGAGTTCCCCACATATGCTGAGCACTTGTTGGCTGCTTTTCCTTCACTCTGCGGTCCAACTCATTCCAAACCCTCTCAATTGGGTTGAGGTCGGGTGATTGTGGAGACCAGGTTATCTGATGCAGCACTCCATCACTCTCCTTCTTGGTAAAATATTCCTTACACAGCCTGGAGGTGTGTTTTGGGTCATTGTCCTGTTGAAATACAAATGATAGTCCCACTAAGCCCAAACCAGATGGGATGGTGTATCGCTGCAGAATGCTGTGGTAGCCATGCTGGTTAAGTGTGCTAAGATTCTAAGTAAATCACTGACAGTGTCACCAGCAAAGCACCATAACACCTCCTCCTACATGCTTCACGGTGGTATCCACACATGCGGAGATCATCTGTTCACCTACTCTGCGTCTCACAAAGACACGGCGGTTGGAACCAAAAATCTCTAATTTGGACTCATCAGACCAAAGGACAGATTTCCACTGGTCTAATGTCCATTGCTCGTGTTTCTTGGCCCAAGCAGGTCTCTTCTTCTTATTGGTGTCCTTTAGTAGTGGTTTCTTTGCAGCAATTCGACCATGAAGGCCTGTTTCATGCAGTCAATTCTGAACAGTTGATGTTGAGATGTGTCTGTTACTTGAACTCTGAGAAGCATTTATTTGGCCTGCAATCTGAGGTGCAGTTAACTCTAATGAACTTATCCTCTGCAGCAGAGGTAACTCTGGGTCTTCCTTTCATGTGGCAGTCCTCATGAGAGCCAGTTTCATCATAGCGCTTGATGGTTATTGCGACTGCACTTGAAGAAACTTTCAAAGTTCTTGAAATGTTCTGTATTGACTGACCTTCATATCTTAAAGTAATGATGGACTGTCTTTTCTCTTTGCTTATTTGAGCTGTTCTTGCCATAATATGGACATGGTATTTTACCAAATAGGGCTATCTTCTGTATACCACACCTACCTTGTCACAATTCAACTTATTGGCTCAAACGCAGTAAGATGGAAAGAAATTCCACAAATTAACTTTTTAAGAAGGCACACCTGTTAATTGAAATGCATTCCAGGTGCCTACCTCATGAAGCTGGTTGAGAGAATGCCAAGAGAGTGCAAAGCTGTCATCAAGGCAAAGGGTGGCTACTTTGAAGAATCTCAAATATTAAAATAAATTTAGATTTGTTTAACACTTTTTTGGGATACTACATGATTTCATATGTGTTATTTCATAGTTTTGATGTTTTCACTATTATTCTACAATGTAGAAATTGTAAAAATAAAGAAAAACCCTGGAATGAGTAGGTGTGTCCAAACATTTGACTGGTGCAGTGTGTATATATATATATATATATGTGTGTCCTAGCCTACATCTTTCAGGTAATACATTCAATAGAGTTATTAGCCTTATATTTAGCTAATGAATGATGAGCTATGCATGAGCTTCTAACTAATAGCCTCTGTCTCTTGTGCAATACGCACCATGCACTCGCCTCTCTGAAACATTCTTCCTCACGTCAAATTCTCCTTAAAAAAACGCTCCGAGTCCCAGGAAAAGCAAGACAAGAATAACTTGCTGGAATAATATAATAATAATAATAATTTTTAGCATAATTAACTTTTTAGCATTTTCTTATCTTATACTAATAGACTATTGGAAGAGGGATGCAAGCTCTTGTTTGATGAACATCCATCATTCCTTCAATTCTGACCAGTTTCCCAGTCCCTGCTGATGAAAAACATCCCCACAGCATGATGGTGCCACCACCATGCTTCACTGTGGAGATGGTGTTCTAGGGGTGATGAGAGGTGTTGGGTTTGCGCCAGACATAGCGTTTTCCTTGATGGCCAAAAAGCTAAATTTTAGTCTCATCTGACCAGAGTACCTTCTTCCATATATTTGGGGTGTCTCCCACATGGCTTTTGGCGACCACCAAACGTGTTTGCTTATTTCTTTCTTTAAGCATTGGCTATTTTCTGGCCACTCTTCCGTAAAGCCCAGCTCTGTGGAGTGTACGGCTTAAAGTGGTTCTATGGACAGATACTCCAATCTCCTCTGTGGAGCTTTGCAGCTCCTTCAGGGTTATCTTTGGTCTCTTTGTTGCCTCTGATTAATGCCCTCCTTGCCTGGTCCGTGAGTTTTGGTGTGCGGCCCTCTCTTGGCAGGTTTGTTGTGGTGCCATATTCTTTCAATTTCTTAACAGTGGATTTAATGGTGCTCTGTGGGATGTTAAAAGTTTCAGATATTTTTTTATAACCCAACCCTGATCTGTACTTCTCCACAACTTTGTCCCTGACCTGTTTGGAGAGCTCCTTGGTCTTCATGGTGCCGCTTGCTTGGTGGTGCCACTTGCTTAGTGGTGTTGCAGACTCTTGGGCCTTTCAGAACAGGTGTATATATACTGAGATCATGTGACATATCATGTGACACTTAGATTGCACACAGGTGGACTTTATTTAACTAATTATGTGACTTCTGAAGGTAATTGGTCGCACCAGATCTTATTTAGGGGCTTCATAGCAAAGGGGGTGAATACATATGCACGCACCACTTTTCCGTCATTAATTTTATTTTTTTCATTTCACTTCACCAATTTGGAATATTTTGTGAATGTCCATTGCATGAAATCCAAATAAAAATCAATTTAAATTACAGGTTGTAATGCAACAAAATAGGAAAAACGCCATGAGGGGGATGAATACATTTTGCAAGGCACTGTAGTTCTATATTATTCAAAGATGTCATTACAATGATGAAGATCAGGACAACTAAACATTTAATTTAGGCTAACTAAGCAACAATAAGGAAAGAGTATAGGCTAATATCGCATGTCGCACAACATTAGGGGAAATATTATGAAAGGTATGCATGAATCAGCCTACTCATTATAAAAAATGTAATCCTATAATTGTAACTTTGTAGGCCGATTTAAAATTTACGGGACATCCATTCAGATCTGACATGGCGCAGCCCGCGCCATCAATAAGTGAGGGATGTTGGCCAAATGAGCCACATTTAAATGTCCTTAAAAACAGCCTATAACAAATTACAAAAACACTATTCCTTGTGTTTCGATGTGTAGCATATGCAAAAACTTCATCTTAGGCTACTTTCCTAAAACAATTAGTGTCCACCTCAAAGTTCAGCTGTCAGAGATTTGAGCGCTAAATGCATCAGGGCATTGCATGCATAGACCTATAGGCTTATGTGTCCACTGTATGATATGAATATAATATTTTGTAGAAAGATAAGCATTAAATTGATAGATTGTAGGAGTAACTCTCGTAGGCCTGAAACATTCTTCCTCGTCAAATTCAACTGTCGGGTTCAGTTGGAGCGCCGGGGCCCACTGCCTTCATATCAAAGGCCTACAGTAGCTAAAGCTTAATAACAGCCACACCATACCAAACCTTCACTAACATTTCTAAACTTTGTTTGGGTAATATCAAAGGTAAGTCAAGCCATTGTTTAAAGGGAAAATACCAGCAGGATATTATATTGCGGCAAACACAGCATTACAATCTTACAACTTAATTTGGCCAAAGAAAATGGCTCAACAGAATGAAATAGGGTTTAAACCTTCGCAAAGGTTCTGAACATGCTATTTTGCAGCAATTACCGTTAATTAATGGCAAGAGTCTACCTTATGTAACAAATTACTGAAATAAATTTTATTTATTTTAGAATACCTACTTATAACTTATTTTAAGCTAAATATGGAGCACACAATTAAAAAGACAGATCTAATTTAATTTAGCCATTGAAAATGTCTCAACAGAATTAAACAAAACAGGTTTTGCGTGTAAATAAAAACTGGTTTTGATTATTAAGTAGGCTTACAATAGTAACAATGATATACAATAATATCAATCATCAAACAAATTATTATAAATATATTTAAGTTCCAAAATTGCATCCTACCTGAATAGGGAGTAGCCTGCGTTGCCATGCCAACATTCTTCTCATTTTTCACAATAATATTAAAACGTATATATGAAATTCCCCTTGTAGGCTTTTCACTACAGGCATACTCTTTTCCTATAACTTTAGTTTTACTTCAATGGAAAAAAGTCCTCCATCTTCACAGTCAACAGTGGCCAAGGCTCCTCTCCCTCTCACTCTCTCTGCTCAGGCAATATTGATGCGTTAGGTTCTAGTTGTGCAAGGAATAGCCGCTGGAATTGTAGAAGAGGAGAGCTTGTGTTATGCTTTCCTAAAGAACTGGGCCCTGCCAGGAGCATACAGTATGTGGCCACATTATTATAGGACGATTTTGGAAGAATGATGATCTGAAACAGACAACACATTCAATATCAGAAGTTTAAAAAAATACAGACAGACTGGTCTTCTACTGTGCCTTTCTAGACCTTATACTGTTCAGAGTAGACCCACAACTGATCCAAATGAAACATTCAAATCACGTGGCTTTTAAGCCGTTGTTCAAATGACATTTTTCACTGCAGCCTAGAGTAGAATTTTGTACTCACTTGAAAAACAGTAATGCAGTTATTCATTGCATTGTGGTGTTGTAGGCTACTATAGTCTAGTTAGAAGATCAATAGCAGAGCTTTCTGAGCTGTGTGTATCATGTATTCACTGTTCTTTCATGCACAATTATGCACCTGGCCTGTCCCCTGCCTATCGGCTATTCCTATTTCTTCTTGTTGATTCATATTGAAAATTGATGCAGCTTTGAATGCTTTTATCTGTGGTATGATTGCTAGTTGGCCTATTGCAGATCTGGACAAATGATCCACCTACCGCTATTGTCACTATGAATGGTGGATAGAGGGCAGGATAGACAGTTAGACTGGTAGACTACATTGACCTGTGGTACAGTAAAAGCGTAGGTCATAAGGTCATTCAACAACCAAAACACCTTGATTATAGGGGAGGAGCCTGCAAGCCGAGGAGGACATTTGACTAGGATGGAAGAAATTATACAGTAAAAACCTGCAAAAGAGCAACTGGTAACCAGGAAAAATAATTACGATCTGTCCCTAATCCAATGCTGCCAATCTGGCCTACAGACTGAACAGGGACATTAACATATACAGATGGACTCTCTTCATCTGATCCCCATGTTGTCACAGAGAATGTTCCTGCGCAGCACGAAAATGCATAATGGAGTGTATTAAAGGTTTTAAAAGGCTTCCAAAGTTTGTAATTTCCACTGTAAAATGTCTGACTTGATTTTATCCTAACAAAAAAAATGTATCAACCCCTACAAAAAAAAAGTCCATTAATTATAATTCACATTTCCTCTTGTTGCAGGATTATTTTCCTGCTGGGAGAAACTGGTCAAATTAAGATTTGACAGATATATCTGTAGTTGTTTAACAGAAAGAGGAGTGATGAGAGAGAGAACGTTTTTTACAGAGAGAGATACAAAAAAATATGTCAAAATGTAGATTTCCGACTAAATAGACACACCCAAAATTAATTATTTATCACGAGAGGGCCATGAACAATACCTAGCAATTCTTATACTGGCAGAAAGATTAAAATCTCACCTTTCTGGTAAAAAAATAGTTATAAATTGCTGAGATGTAGTCACTTTTGAGGACACAAGCTCAAGAACACAATACACATATGATGAAAATATACAAATAATCAAATCATGTATTATTTTCCTTTTCAACAAAAGTGAAATGATTGAAACCCTTTCTAAACACAGTAACGATCAAATTATAAACGACTCTTACTATAATATTTCACCTTTCTTATAACAGTCAAATATATACGATCATACTTAATGACGGTAAAAAATTGGCACCATTTCATTTAACTGACGACAGACGATTTTCTGCCCGGCGTTCTCTGAGCGAGAGAAAGAGGTCTTGTTGCAGCTCTAAATCCATCTGAGATCAGCGAGATGATATATATTTATATACAGCAGTATAATTTGTACTTGAGGCCCTGAATGATACAGTAATGAGAGAGAGAGAGAGAGGGAGAGAGACAGAGGGAGAGAGACAGAGGGAGAGAGAGACAGAGAGAGAGAGAGACAGAGAGAGAGAGAGAGACAGAGAGAGAGAGAGAGAGAGAGAGAGACAGAGAGATAGAGAGAGAGACAGAGAGATAGAGAGAGAGACAGACAGATAGAGAGAGAGAGAGAGAGAGAGAGAGAGAGAGAGAGAGAGAGAGAGAGAGAGAGAGAGAGAGAGAGAGAGAGAGAGAGAGACAGAGAGAGAGACAGAGAGAGAGACAGAGAGAGAGAGAGAGAGACAGAGAGACAGAGAGAGACAGAGAGAGAGAGAGAGGTGTGGGTACTGCCATTTCTGTATACTAGGTACACATGCTGATTTTACTTTTACCAGTGACTAAATAATTACGTAATTTCATAAAACCTTTTAAAGAATGAGAGCACAGCAGTATCACGTGTACTTGAAGCCCTGAATGATACAGTAATGAGAGAGAGACAGAGAGAGAGAGACAGAGGGAGAGAGACAGGGAGAGAGACAGAGGGAGAGACAGAGGGAGAGACAGAGGGAGAGACAGAGGGAGAGACAGAGAGAGAGAGACAGAGGGAGAGAGAGAGACATAGAGAGAGAGACAGAGAGAGAGAGAGAGAGAGAGAGAGAGAGAGAGAGAGAGAGAGAGACAGAGAGAGAGAGACAGAGAGAGAGAGACAGAGAGAGAGAGACAGAGAGAGAGAGACAGAGAGAGAGAGACAGAGAGAGACAGAGAGAGAGAGAGAGAGAGAGAGAGAGAGAGACAGAGAGAGAGAGGTGTGGGTACTGCCAACATAAAACATACATCTGTGATTACAGTGTATGATTTTCTACTCAGATGTAATTTTAGATTGTTCAGTCGACTGGATCCCCCTAAAGCAGGAGGCGTCTCTAGATCGCTCGTTGGGGACAGACCCTCACCAACTGTGGAGGACAGGAGCCCCGGGGGAGGAGAAACCCTGAGGGAGAGAGAGAGAGAGACGAGGGAGAGAGGAAGGGGAGAGTGGGGAGGGGGATGCAGGGGGAGTGGATGACCAGGCCTAGCCAACTGTAGGGGACAGAAACCCTGGGGAAGAGAGGGAGGCAAGAGGGATGCTGGAGAGAGGAGTGAGGGGTACCATGGGGAGGCTGCAGGTCCTAATCCAGGCACTTGTCCTCTCCCTTCTGAACTACTGAAACTCGCTGTTGGCTGGGCTTCCCGCTTCTGCCATCAAACCCCTGCAACTTATCCAGAATGCTGCAGCCCGCCTGGTTTTGAACCTTCCCAAGATCTCTCATGTCACCCTGCTCCACCGCACACTCCACTGGCTTCCGGTCGAAGCTCACATCCACTACAAGACCATGGTGATTACCTACGGAGCAGCAAGAGGAACTGCCCCTCCCTTCCTTCAGGCTATTCTCAAACCCTACACCCCAACCTGAGCACTCTGTTCTACCACCTCAGGTCTCTTGGCCCTTCCACTCTATGGGAGGGAAGCTTCCGCTCAGCCCAGTCCAAGCTCTTCTCTGTCCTGGCACCCCAATGGTGGAACCAGCTTCCCCCTGAAGCTAGGACAACAGCATCCCTGCCCAACTTCCGAAAACATCTGAAACCCTACCTCTTCAAACTGTATCTTAAAAGATCTTCCTCCTCAACTTGCCCCCCCCCCAAAAAAAAATAATAATAATAATAATAATAATAATAATAATAAATAAATAAACTTAAGCAGCACTTGACCCCCCTGGGGGAGGAGGAGGGAGACTCAACCAACTATAAGGGATAGAAACCTTGGAGAGGGAGAGGCAGGAGGGAGAGGCAGGAGGGATAGGCAGGAGGGAGAGGCTGGAGGGAGAGGCAGGAGGGAGAGGCTGGAGGGAAAGGCAGGAGGGGGAGGCAGGAGGGGGCGGCTGGAGGGAAAGGCAGGAGGGAGAGGCAGGAGGGAGAGGCAGGAGGGAGAGGCAGGAGGGAGAGGCAGGAGGGAGAGGCTGGAGGGAGAGGCAGGAGGGAGAGGCAGGAGGGAGAGGCTGGAGGGAGAGGCTGGAGGGAGAGGCTGGAGGGAGAGGCTGGAGGGAGAGGCTGGAGGGAGAGGCAGGAGGGAGAGGCTGGAGGGAGAGGCTAGGGAGATGAGGGAGGAAGGGAGAGAGCGAGGCAGGAGGGAGAGGCTGGAGAGATGAGGGTGGGGAGAGGGAGGAAGGTAGAGAGCGAGGCAGGAGGGAGAGGCTGGAGAGATGAGGGTGGGGAGAGGGAGGAAGGGAGAGAGCGAGGCAGGAGGGAGAGGCTGGAGAGATGAGGGTGGGGAGAGGGAGGAAGGTAGAGAGCGAGGCAGGAGGGAGAGGCTGGAGAGATGAGGGTGGGGAGAGGGAGGAAGGGAGAGAGCGAGGCAGGAGGGAGAGGCTGGAGAGATGAGGGTGGGGAGAGGGAGGAAGGGAGAGAGCGAGGCAGGAGGAAGAGGCTGGAGAGATGAGGGTGGGGAGAGGGAGGAAGGGAGAGAGCGAGGCAGGAGGGAGAGGCTGGAGAGATGAGGGTGGGGAGAGGGAGGAAGGGAGAGAGCGAGGCAGGAGGGAGAGGCTGGAGAGATGAGGGTGGGGAGAGGGAGGAAGGGAGAGAGCGAGGCAGGAGGGAGAGGCTGGAGAGATGAGGGTGGGGAGAGGGAGGAAGGGAGAGAGCGAGGCAGGAGGGAGAGGCTGGAGAGATGAGGGTGGGGAGAGGGAGGAAGGGAGAGAGCGAACTCCCTTGAGGTAGAGCCAGAGGGAGAGAACAGTCCCCTACAGCATCGTCCAGGGACCCACTTTACTTTCAATCCATGTTGTCATAACAGGCCACATATTGGAAGACACATAATATCCAGTTATATCCAGTTATAGCAGGGTTACAGAGAGAGAGGCTCTACCTCTCTTCCCAGTGGCCCCAGAAACATGAGCATAGCCAGTCATCCGAGGTTAACCAAAAGGATGCTGCTCATTTAAAATCTCTCTAACTGCTATATTCAACTACTGTGTGTGTGTGTGTGTGTGTGTGTGTGTGTGTGTGTGTGTGTGTACTGTACTGTACAAGAAGCTTTCTCAGTAGTAATTCTCTTTTTGAATAACTCTGAAGGAGCCGAAACAATGTTACAGATTAAAATCACTTCAGGCACCTCATCTTAATGTGGGGTACAACTAGTAAATATGTAGAATGTAGTCGAATATTAAATATATGCAGGAGTTATGACAACATGACATAGATGTATATTCATCAGAGAAACAGTGGAGGAGTTATGACAACATGACATAGATGTATATTCATCAGAGAAACAGTGGAGGAGTTATGACAACATGACATAGATGTATATTCATCAGAGAAACAGTGGAGGAGTTATGACAACATGACATAGATGTATATTCATCAGAGAAACAGTGGAGGAGTTATGACAACATGACATAGATGTATATTCATCAGAGAAACAGTGGAGGAGTTATGACAACATGACATAGATGCATATTCATCAGAGAAACAGTGGAGGAGTTATGACAACATGACATAGATGTATATTCATCAGAGAAACAGTGGAGGAGTTATGACAACATGACATAGATGTATATTCATCAGAGAAACAGTGGAGGAGTTATGACAACATGACATAGATGTATATTCATCAGAGAAACAGTGGAGGAGTTATGACAACATGACATAGATGTATATTCATCAGAGAAACAGTGGAGGAGTTATGACAACATGACATAGATGTATATTCATCAGAGAAACAGTGGAGGAGTTATGACAACATGACATAGATGTATATTCATCAGAGAAACAGTGGAGGAGTTATGACAACATGACATAGATGAATATTCATCAGAGAAACAGTGCAGGAGTTATGACAACATGACATAGATGTATATTCATCAGAGAAACAGTGGAGGAGTTATGACAACATGACATAGATGTATATTCATCAGAGAAACAGTGGAGGAGTTATGACAACATGACATAGATGAATATTCATCAGAGAAACAGTGCAGGAGTTATGACAACATGACATAGATGTATATTCATCAGAGAAACAGTGGAGGAGTTATGACAACATGACATAGATGTATATTCATCAGAGAAACAGTGGAGGAGTTATGACAACATGACATAGATGTATATTCATCAGAGAAACAGTGGAGGAGTTATGACAACATGACATAGATGTATATTCATCAGAGAAACAGTGGAGGAGTTATGACAACATGACATAGATGTATATTCATCAGAGAAACAGTGGAGGAGTTATGACAACATGACATAGATGAATATTCATCAGAGAAACAGTGCAGGAGTTATGACAACATGACATAGATGTATATTCATCAGAGAAACAGTGGAGGAGTTATGACAACATGACATAGATGTATATTCATCAGAGAAACAGTGGAGGAGTTATGACAACATGACATAGATGTATATTCATCAGAGAAACAGTGGAGGAGTTATGACAACATGACATAGATGTATATTCATCAGAGAAACAGTGGAGGAGTTATGACAACATGACATAGATGTATATTCATCAGAGAAACAGTGGAGGAGTTATGACAACATGACATAGATGTATATTCATCAGAGAAACAGTGGAGGAGTTATGACAACATGACATAGATGTATATTCATCAGAGAAACAGTGTAGGAGTTATGACAACATGACATAGATGTATATTCATCAGAGAAACAGTGCAGGAGTTATGACAACATGACATAGATGTATATTCATCAGAGAAACAGTGCAGGAGTTATGACAACATGACATAGATGTATATTCATCAGAGAAACAGTGGAGGAGTTATGACAACATGACATAGATGTATATTCAGAAACATTGAGACGTCCTGTTTTGTTTTATTCCTATACATGCTCTAACGCTTTTTCCTCATTCCTATTTATCATCATTGCTCTTTAAAAGTCAACTTTTTTATTTTATATCATCAATCAATCAATCAATTTTATTTTATATAGCCCTTCTTACACCAGCTAATATCTCGAAGTGCTGTACAGAAACCCAGCCTAAAACCCCAAACAGCTATTAATGCAGGTGTAGAAGCACGGTGGCTAGGAAAAACTCCCTAGAAAGGCCAAAACCTAGGAAGAAACCTAGAGAGGAACCAGGCTATGAGGGGTGGCCAGTCCTCTTCTGGCTGTGCCGGGTGGAGATTATAACAGAACCATGCCAAGATGTTCAAAAATGTTCATAAGTGACAAGCATGGTCAAATAATAATCAGGAATAAATCTCAGTTGGCTTTTCATAGCCGATCATTAAGAGTTTGAAAACAGCAGGTCTGGGACAGGTAGGGGTTCCATAACCGCAGGCAGAACAGTTTAAACTGGAATAGCAGCAAGGC
Source organism: Coregonus lavaretus (assembly GCF_964263955.1). NCBI lineage: Eukaryota > Metazoa > Chordata > Actinopteri > Salmoniformes > Salmonidae > Coregonus > Coregonus lavaretus. The sequence goes on along the minus strand of NW_028157225.1, from coordinate 41,184 downwards.
CAGGCGGACTGGGGACAGCAAGGAGTCACCACGGCCGGTAGTCCCGACGTATGGTCCTAGGGCTCAGGTCTCTCAGTTGGCTTTTCATAGCCGATCATTAAGAGTTGAAAACAGCAGGTCTGGGACAGGTAGGGGTTTCGTAGCCGCAGGCAGAACAGTTGAAACTGGAATAGCAGCAAGGCCAGGCGGACTGGGGACAGCAAGGTGTCATCATGCCCGGTAGTCCTGACGTATGGTCCTAGGGCTCAGGTTCTCAGAGAGAAAGAGAGAACGAGAGAATTAGAGAGAGCATACTTAAATTCACACAGGACACTGGATAAGACAGGAGAAGTACTCCAGGTATAACCAACTAACCCCAGCCCCCCGACACATAAACTACTGCAGCATAAATACTGGAGGCTGAGACAGGAGCGGTCCGGAGACACTGTGGCCCCATCCGAAGAAACCCCCGGACAGGGCAAACAGGAAGGATATAACCCCACCCACTCCGCCAAAGCACAGCCCCCGCACCACTAGAGGGATATCCCCAACCACCAACTTACAATCCTGAGACAAGGCCGAGTATAGCCCACAGAGGTCTCCACCACAGCACAAACCAAGGGGGGGGGCGCCAACCCAGACAGGAAGATCACGTCAGTAACTCAACCCACTCAAGTGACGCACCCCTCCCAGGGACGGCATGAAAGAGCACCAGCAAGCCAGTGACTCAGCCCCTGCAACAGGGTTAGAGGCAGAGAACCCCAGTGGAGAGGGGAACCGGCCTGGCAGAGACAGCAAGGGCTGTTCGTTGCTCCAGCCTTTCCGTTCACCTTCACACTCCTGGGCCAGACTACACTCAATCATATGACCTACTGAAGAGATAAGTCTTCAGTAAAGACTTAAAGGTTGAGACTGAGTCTGCGTCTCTCACATGGGTAGGCAGACTGTTCCATAAAAATGGAGATCTATAGGAGAAAGCCCTGCCTCCCGCTGTTTGCTTAGAAATTCTAGGGACAATTAGGAGGCCTGCGTCTTGTGACCGTAGCGTACGTATTGGTATGTACGGCAGGACCAACTCGGAAAGATAGGTAGGAGCAAGCCCATGTAACGCTTTATAGGTTAACAGTAAAACCTTGAAATCAGCCCTTGCCTTAACAGGAAGCCAGTGTAGGGAAGCTAGCACTGGAGTAATATGATCAAATTTCTTGGTTCTAGTCAGGATTCTAGCAGCCGTATTTAGCACTAACTGAAGTTTATTTAGTGCTTTATCCGGGTAGCCGGAAAATAGAGCATTGCAGTAGTCTAACCTAGAAGTAACAAATGCATGGATTAATTTTTCTGCATCATTTTTGGACAGAAAATTTCTGATTTTTGCAATGTTACGTAGATGGAAAAAAGCTGTCCTTGAAACAGTCTTGATATGTTCGTCAAAAGAGAGATCAGGGTCAAGAGTAACGCCTAGGTCCTTCACAGTTTTATTTGAGACGACTTTACAACCATCAAGATGAATTGTCAGATTTAACAGAAGATCTCTTTGTTTCTTGGGACCTAGAACAAGCATCTCTGTTTTGTCCGAGTTTAAAAGTAAAACGTTTTTTGCCATCCACTTTCTTATGTCTGAAACACAGGCTTCTAGCGAGGGCAATTTTGGGGCTTCACCATGCTTCATTGAAATGTACAGCTGTGTGTCATCCGCATAGCAGTGAAAGTTAACATTATGTTTTCGAATAACATCCCCAAGAGGTAAAATATATAGTGAAAACAATAGTGGTCCTAAAACGGAACCTTGAGGAACACCGAAATGTACAGTTGATTTGTCGGAGGACAGACCATTCACAGAGACAAACTGATATCTTTCCGACAGGTAGGATCTAAACCAGGCCAGAACTTGTCCGTGTAGACCAATTTGGGTTTCCAGTCTCTCCAAAAGAATGTGGTGATCGATGGTGTCAAAGGCAGCACTAAGGTCTAGTAGCACGAGGACAGATGCAGAGCCTCGGTCTGATGCCATTAAAAGGTCATTTACCACCTTCACAAGTGCAGTCTCAGTGCTATGATGGGGTCTAAAACCAGACTGAAGCATTTCGTATACATTGTTTGTCTTCAGAAAGGCAGTGAGTTGCTGCGCAACAGCTTTTTCTAAAATTTTTGAGAGGAATGGAAGATTCGATATAGGCCGATAGTTTTTTATATTTTCCGGGTCAAGGTTTGGCTTTTTCAAGAGAGGCTTTATCACTGCCACTTTTAGTGAGTTTGGTACACATCCGGTGGATAGAGAGCTGTTTATTATGTTCAACATAGGAGGGCCAAGCACAGGAAGCAGCTCCTTCAGCAGTTTAGTAGGAATGGGATCCAGTATGCAGCTTGAAGGTTTAGAGGCCATGATTATTTTCATCATTGTGTCAAGAGATATAGTACTAAAACACTTAAGTGTCTCTCCCGATCCCAGGCCCTCGCAGAGCTGTGCAGATCCAGGACAGCTAAGCCCTGGAGGAATACGCAGATTCAAAGAGGAGTCCGTAATTTGCTTTCTAATGGTCATGATCTTTTCCTCAAAGAAGTTCATGAATTTATCACTGCTGAAGTGAAAGCCATCCTCTCTTGGGGAATGCTGCTTTTTAGTTAGCTTTGCAACAGTATCAAAAAGAAATTTTGGATTGTTCTTATTTTCCTCGATTAAGTTGGAAAAGTAGGATGATCGAGCAGCAGTGAGGGCTCTTCGGTACTGCACGGTACTGTCTTTCCAAGCTAGTCGGAAGACTTCCAGTTTGGTGTGGCGCCATTTCCGTTCCAATTTCCTGGAAGCTTGCTTCAAAGCTCGGGTATTTTCTGTATACCAGGGAGCTAGTTTCTTATGACAAATGTTTTTCGTTTTTAGGGGTGCAACTGCATCTAGGGTATTGCGCAAGGTTAAATTGAGTTCCTCAGTTAAGTGGTTAACTGATTTTTGTCCTCTGACGTCCTTGGGTAGGCAGAAGGAGTCTGGAAGGGCATCAATGAATTTTTGTGTTGTCTGAGAATTTATAGCACGACTTTTGATGCTCCTTGGTTGGGGTCTGAGCAGATTATTTGTTGCGATTGCAAACGTAATAAAATGGTGGTCCGATAGTCCAGGATTTTGTGGAAAAACATTAAGATCTACAACATTTATTCCATGGGACAAAACTAGGTCCAGAGTATGACCGTGGCAGTGAGTAGGTCCAGAGACATGTTGGACAAAACCCACTGAGTCGATAATGGCTCCGAAAGACTTTTGGAGTGGGTCTGTGGACTTCTCCATGTGAATATTAAAATCACCAAAAATTAGAATATGATCTGCTATGACTACAAGGTCTGATAGGAATTCAGGAAACTCAGAGAGGAACGCTGTATATGGCCCAGGAGGCCTGTAAACAGTAGCTATAAAAAGTGATTGAGTAGGCTGCATAGATTTCATGACTAGAAGCTCAAAAGATGAAAACGCCATTTTTTTTTTTGTAAATTGAAATTTGCTATCGTAAATGTTAGCAACACCTCCGCCTTTGCGGGATGCACGGGGAATATGGTCACTAGTGTAACCAGGAGGTGAGGCCTCATTTAACACAGCAAATTCATCAGGCTTAAGCCATGTTTCAGTCAGGCCAATCACATCAAGATTATGATCAGTGATTAGTTCATTGACTATGACTGCCTTTGAAGTGAGGGATCTAACATTAAGTAACCCTATTTTGAGATGTGTGGTATCACAATCTCTTTCAATAATGGCAGGAATGGAGGAGGTCTTTATCCTAATAAGATTGCTAGGGTGAACACCGCCATGTTTAGTTTTGCCCAACCTAGGTCGAGGCACAGACACAGTCTCAATGGGTATGGCTGAGCTGACTACACTGACTGTGCTATTGGCAGACTCCACTAAGCTGGCAGGTTGGCTAACAGCCTGCTGGCTGGCCTGCACCCTATTTCACTGTGGGGCTAGAGGAGTTAGAGCCCTATCTATGTTGGTAGATAAGAGGAGAGCACCCCTCCAGCTAGGATGGAGTCCGTCACTCCTCAGCAGGTCAGGCTTGATCCTGTTTGTGGGTGAGTCCCAGAAAGAGGGCCAATTATCCACAAATGTTATCTTTTGGGAGGGGCAGAAAACAGTTTTCAACCAGCGATTGAGTGCTGAGACTCTGCTGTAGAGCTCGTCACTTCCCCTAACTGGGAGGGGGCCAGAGACAATTACTCGATGCCGACACATCTTTCTAGCTGATTTACACGCTGAAGCTATGTTGCACTTGGTGACCTCTGACTGTTTCATCCTAACATCGTTGGTGCCGACGTGGATAACAATATCTCTATACTCTCTACACTCGCCAGTTTTAGCTTTAGCCAGCACCATCTTTAGATTAGCCTTAACGTCGGTAGCCCTGCCCCCTGGTAAACAGTGTATGATCGCTGGGTGATTCGTTTTAAGTCTAATACTGCGGGTAATGGAGTCGCCAATGACTAGGGTTTTCAATTTGTCAGAGCTAATGGTGGGAGCCTTCGGAGTCTCAGACCCCGTAACGGGAGGGGTAGAGACAAGAGAAGACTCAGACTCAGACTCCGACTCGCTACATAATGGGGAAAACCGGTTGAAAGTTTCTGTCGGCTGAATGAGCGACACCGGTTGAGCATTCCAACAGTATTTCCCTCCAGAAGCCATGAGAAAGTTGTCCGGCTGCGGGGACTGTGCGGGGGGATTTATACTAACGTTACTGTCTGTACTTACTGGTGGCACAGACGCTGTTTCTTCCTTTCCTACACTGATATTGCCCTTGCCTAACGATTGCGTCTGAAGCTGGGCTTGTAGCACAGCTATTTTCGCCGTAAGGCGAGAATTCTCCTGTATATTATGAGTACAGCGACTGCAATTAGAAGACATCATGTTAATGTTACTACTTAGCTTCGGCTGTTGAAGATGTTGAAGATGTTGACGAATCATGTCCAGATAAAGCGTCCGGAGTGAAAAAGTTGAATAAGGGAAAAAAGTTGCGATGGAAAAAAGGAAAATAACGTTGGCAGCTAAAACGCACAGGAAAATGACTCTTCTGTCTCGGGATAAACGTCCGGGGTGAAAAAGTTTAACGAAAAAAGATGAGTGAGGACAAAACTAAAAAGTTGGTAAATTTGTTGAACACAGAGATTGATTAAACGTTTATTAAAAGTAAAACGTGAATAGTTTGGCAGGTAGCCAAGTAGCAACAAACAGCACATGATCTATATAAAAAAATTAACATCTGAAATGTTGAAACATTCATTCGGAAAAAGCAATTTTATTTAATTCCTCCTCCTCCCATCTAGGTGACATAGTTTTGTTGATGAACCAGCACGGTTTATTATAAAGGACTTGTCACTAGAAGCATGTAGCATACAGGCCGGGATCCTCCCAGAGGCAACACCCCGTTCCCCTGATCATCATCCTAACCTGGCCTAAAACAGCAGTGCTTTCATGATGTAAACCTCCTCCCCTGTCCCCTGTGCATCACTTCCAGGTCCCGATGTTCCAAAGGTTCACAACATCAAATGTACCAGTGCTTTGCAAAAGTATTCATCCCCCTTGGATTTAATGTAATGGACATACACAAAATAGTCCAAATTGATGAGGTGAAATGAAATAAATAACTTGTTTCAAAAAATGTATAACAAATAAATAACGCACAAGTGGTGCTTGCATATGTATTCACCCCCTTTGCTATGAAGCCCCTAAATAAGATCTGGTGCAACCAATTACCTTCAGAAGTCACATAATTTGTTAAATAACGTCCATCTCTGTGCAATCTAAGTGCCACATGATCTGTCACATGATCTCAGTATATATACACCTGTTCTGAAAGGCCCCAGAGTCTGCAACACCACTAAGCAAGGGGAACCACCAAGCAAGCGGCACCATGAAGACCAAGGAGCCTCTCCAAACAGGTCAGGGACAAAGTTGTGGAGAAGGACAGATCAGGGTTTAGCCTACATGATGAGATTATTATGAACAAAAGAGAGAGATTATTTTGATTTGTAAAACGGCAGCCAAGCATCGATGATCATATCACCAGAATAAGACCCTCGATATTTATTGGAAAGGAGCATCAAGCTTATAACCTTACACTTTCACCACCCTTTGAAGTTCATCATCATTTATTTAATCTGTAGCCCAATAAACTGCATGATTTCCCGAGTCGTAGTGGGAGGACCACACGACACGTCATCGCCTCACTACAAGTTTACTTCCATATGATGGTCATTATATCAATATTTGTTTGCATACAAGCGTTTCCACTGATATTTCTTGATTAAATAATTTTACAGACACAAAAAGATCCCACCTTGTCTAGCGTATTTTGTTTGGTCGACATTTGGTTCCATCAGGCCTGCTATGACATGTTTTATCCGACATGTACTTTATGCGGATAGAAAGGTTGAATGGAAACCTCTCCCCGGCTCTCTGTCCCCTGTCTCTGACTCTCTCTCTGACTCTCTGTCTCTGTCCCCTCTGTCTCTGTCCCCTCTCTCTGTCCCCTCTGTCTCTGTCCCCTCTCTCTGACTCTCTCTTTCTGACTCTCGCTCTGACTCTCTCTCTGACTCTGTCTCTGTCCCCTCACTCTGACTCTCTGTATCTGTCCCCTCTCTCTGACTCTCTCTCTCTGACTCTCTCTCTGACTCTCTGTCTCTGTCCCCTCTCTCTGACTCTCTGTCTCTGTCCCCTCTCTCTGACTCTCGCTCTGACTCTCTCTCTGACTCTGTCTCTGTCCCCTCTCTCTGACTCTCTGTCTCTGTCCCCTCTCTCTGACTCTCTGTCTCTGTCCCCTCTCTCTGACTCTCTCTCCGACTCTCTGTCTCTGTCCCCTCTCTCTGACTCTCTCTCCGACTCTCTGTCTCTGTCCCCTCTCTCTGACTCTCTCTTTCTGACTCTCTTTCTGACTCTCTCTCTGACTCTCTCTCCGACTCTCTCTCTGACTCTCTCTCTGACTCTCTGTCTCTGTCCCCTCTCTCTGACTCTCTCTTACTGACTCTCTCTGACTCTGTCTCTGTCCCCTCTGTCTCTGTCCCTTCTCTCTCTGACTCTGTCTCTGTCCCCTCTCTCTGACTCTCTCTCTGACTCTATGTCTCTGTCCCCTCCCCCCCTCCAGCTAGAATCTCTAGAAGTCATAATATATTCTAGGCAGGCACAACCCATTCCCTAAAATTTGGAATGTGATTGCTGTAGTGTGGAGATAGCTGGAGAGACAAATCGATAATGCTTTGGCCGCGAGCCTAGACGTGCTCAGATTTCCAAGTGTGTCATTACAGGTGAGGTAAGCCTGGAGGATGAATATGCAGAGGAAGGTCTGGCTCTTACTGCTAACATTGTGGGACCAGCAACCACCTTAGCTTAGTCAGAGCAAGAGCCAAAGTACATCTCAAATGGCACCCTATTCCCTATATAGTGCACTACTTTGACCAGAGCCCTGGTCAAACCTGGTTAAAAGTAGTGCACTATAAAGGGAATAAGGTGTCATTTGGAATGCAACTCCAGACCCAGAGTGCCGATGAGTAAAGGACATGGCTGACCAGAAACTAGACACCACCAGACTCACTAACTAACTAGGCTACAGCACCGCCTGCTTTTGGCATTGTGAACTAAGATATTCTCCAACCTGTGAGTAGAAACCAGACTCACTAACTAATTAGGCTACAGCACTGCCTGCTTTTGGCATTATGAACTAAGATATTCTCCAACCTGTGAGTAGAAACCAGACTCACTAACTAATTAGGCTACAGCACCGCCTGCTTTTGGCATTATGAACTAAGATATTCTCCAACCTGTGAGTAGAAACCCGACTCACTAACTAATTAGGCTACAGCACCGCCTGCTTTTGGCATTATGAACTAAGATATTCTCCAACATAAGGTAGTGTGCAGGCCTATGAAAACCTTACCCAGATGGCAGAATGAATAGAAACCACACTCACTACACCACTAGCACTTGATTTTGGCCTAACATGTCATGAAGATATGAGTCAACATAAGATAGTGTGCAGGGCTCACGATGAAAACACAGCTGAGTAGAAACCGACAGACCAACTAACAAACTGGACTGCAGGAGCTCCTGATATTGGCATTAGGATTTGAAGACATGAGCCAACCTACTAAGAGGATACCAGCCTATGAAGACAACACACAGATACTGTGCCTACTGTTCTTCATCTCTGGCTGTTCTCAGACTCACTAGCCAGGCCACAGAAGCTCCTGATTGTGGCATGACATATGATATTCTCCAACATAGGAAAGACTGGCGGCTGCTGGGGACCACAGATAGATGCTGCAGACAGATGCTGGACTTACAGTGGGTTGTAAAAGTATTCATCCCCCTTGGCGTTTTTTCCTATTTTGTTGCATTACAACCTGTAATTTAAATTGATTTGCCTGGGCTGCCCACCAAAACTCACGGGCCCAGGCAAGGAGGGCATTCATCAGAGAGGCAACAAAGAGACCAAAGATAACCCCGAAGGAGCTGCAAAGCTCCACAGAGGAGAATGGAATATCTGTCCATATGACCACTTTAAGCCCTACACTCCACAGTGCTGGGCTTTATGGAAGAGTGGCCAGAAAAAAGCCATTGCTTAAAGAAAAAAAATAAGCAAACACGTTTGGTGTTTGCCAAAAGGCATGTGGGAGACTCCCCAAACATATGGAAGAAGGTACTCTGGTCAGATGAGACTAAAATTGAGCTTATTGGCCATCAAGGAAAACGCTATGTCTGGCGCAAACCCAACACCTCTCATCACCCCGAGAACACCATCCCCACAGTGAAGCATGGTGGTGGCAGCATCATGCTGTGGGGATATTTTTCATCGGCAGGGACTGGGAAACTGGTCAGAATTGAAGTAATGATGGATGGCGCTAAATACAGGGAAATTCTTGAGACACCTGTTTCAGTCTTCCAGAGATTTGAGACTGGGACGGAGGTTCACCTTCCAGTAGGACAATGACCCTAAGCATACTGCTAAAGCAACACTCGAGTGGTTTAAGGGGAAACATTTAAATATCTTAGAATGGCCTAGTCAGAGCCCAGACTTCAATCCAATTGAGAATCTGTGGTATGACTTAAAGATTGCTGTACACCAGCGGAACCCATCAAACTTGAAGGAGCCTTGAAGAAAGGGCAAAAATCCCAGTGGCTAGATGTGCCAAGCTTATAGAGACATACCCCAAGATACTTTTAGCTGTATTTGCTGCAAAATGTGGCTCTACAAAGTATTGACTTTGGGGGGTGAATAGTTATGCATGCTCAAGTTATCTGTTTTTTTGTCTTATTTCTTGTTTGTTTCAGAATAAAAACTTTGCATCTTCAAAGTGGTAGGCATGTTGTGTAAATCAAATGATACAAACATCCCAAAAATCTATTTTAATTCCAGGTTGTAAGGCAACAAAATAGGAAAAATGCCATGGGGGGGTGAATACACTGTATACTACAGGTTGTTCTGATGTCCTGTAATTCATCCCTACACCAAACATCATCCCTTACTAACTACTGTACCTACATCAAACATCATCCCTTACTAACTACTGTACCTACATCAAACATCATCCCTTACTAACTACTGTACCTACATCAAACATCATCCCTTACTAACTACAGTACCTACATCAAACATCATCCCTTACTAACTACTGTACCTACATAGAACATCATCCCTTACTAACTACTGTACCTACATCAAACATCATCCCTTACTAACTACTGTACCTACATCAAACATCATCCCTTACTAACTACTGTACCTACATCAAACATAATCCCTTACTAACTACTGTGCCTACATCAAACATCATCCCTTACTAACTACTGTACCTACATCAAACATCATCCCTTACTAACTACTGTACCTACATCAAACATCATCCCTTACTAACTACAGTACCTACATCAAACATCATCCCTTACTAACTACTGTACCTACATCAAACATCATCCCTTACTAACTACTGTACCTATATCAAACATCATCCCTTACTAACTACTGTACCTACATCAAACATCATCCCTTACTAACTACTGTACCTACATCAAACATCATCCCTTACTACTGTACCTACATCAAACATCATCCCTTACTAACTACTGTACCTACATCAAACATCATCCCTTACTAACTACTGTACCTACATCAAACATCATCCCTTACTAACTACTGTACCTACATCAAACATCATCCCTTACTAACTACTGTACCTACATCAAACATCATCCCTTACTACTGTACCTACATCAAACATCATCCCTTACTAACTACTGTGCCTACATCAAACATCATCCCTTACTAACTACTGTACCTACATCAAACATCATCCCTTACTAACTACTGTACCTACATCAAACATCATCCCTTACTAACTACAGTACCTACATCAAACATCATCCCTTACTAACTACTGTACCTACATCAAACATCATCCCTTACTACTGTACCTACATCAAACATCATCCCTTACTAACTACTGTACCTACATCAAACATCATCCCTTACTAACTACTGTACCTACATCAAACATCATCCCTTACTAACTACTGTACCTACATCAAACATCATCCCTTACTAACTACTGTACCTACATCAAACATCATCCCTTACTACTGTACCTACATCAAACATCATCCCTTACTAACTACTGTACCTACATCAAACATCATCCCTTACTAACTACTGTACCTACATCAAACATCATCCCTTACTACTGTACCTACATCAAACATCATCCCTTACTACTGTACCTACATCAAACATCATCCCTTACTAACTACTGTACCTACATTAAACATCATCCCTTACTAACTACTGTACCTACATCAAACATCATCCCTTACTAATTACTGTACCTACATCAAAAACATCATCCCTTACTAACTACTATAACTACATCAAACATCATCCCTTACTAACTACTGTACCTACATCAAACATCATCCCTTACTAACTACTGTACCTATATCAAACATCATCCCTTACTAACTACTGTACCTACATCAAACATCATCCCTTACTAACAAGGTGGTCCTCTGTAGCTCAGCTGGTAGAGCACGGCGCTTGTAACGCCAAGGTAGTGGGTTCGATCCCCGGGACCACCCATACACAAAAAATGTATGCACGCATGACTGTAAGTCGCTTTGGATAAAAGCGTCTGCTAAATGGCATATTATTATTTTATTATTATTTATTATTAACTACTATAACTATATCAAACATCATCCCTTACTAACTACTGTACCTATATCAAACATCATCCCTTACTAACTACTGTACCTATATCAAACATCATCCCTTGCTAACTACTGTACCTACATCAAACATCATCCCTTACTAACTACTGTACCTACATCAAACATCATCCCTTGCTAACTACTGTACCTACATCAAACATCATCCCTTACTAACTACTGTACCTACATCAAACATCATCCCTTGCTAACTACTGAACCTATAGCAGAGCCTGGTTTTGGCATAATATGTTATGAAGATATCCTCCTGCTTAGGAAAGAGTGCAGGACAAACGTGATACTTGAGTAAAAGTAAAGATACTTCAATAGAAAATGACTCAAGTAAAAGTGAAAGGCACCCAGTAAAAAAATAAACCACTAACTAGGCTTCAGCAGCTGCTGGTTTTGGACACACATCATGGTTTTTATTTGATGGTGTTGGCATAAATCCGATGACAATATTCTCCAACCAAAATAATGGTGCTGGCCAATTAAAACAACACACAGATGCTAGACTTAAAGACACATTGTTCTTACATCTCTGGCTTTTCTTATCATGTAATTCATCCCTAGCTCAAACATCATTCAATTTGCTAATTAAGCATACATATATTATATTAATGTGTGTGAGTCTTGGCATCGGTTCAGTGTGGGTTTCTTTCATCTCCAGTTTATCGGCTAATCAGCTCCTCTCCTGGAGCTTCTGTGCTCTGTGCTGTCCTGTCATCATGGCTGTTCAATCAATTTGAGGCATTTTTAATTTAACTGATCATCAAACCCATTAAAATATTTTTATAAAGTGGTAGATTTCTTTCATACACCAGTATACAGATCTGGCTGCTGTGTCTACAGTGTACTGTAAGTTAGGGTCAGCCAATAAGATAACCATTTGATGTTTGTACAGGAAGCATTGTGGTCCTCTGTAGCTCTGCTGGTAGAGCACGGCGCTTGAAACGCCAAGGTAGTGGGTTCGATCCCCGGGACCACCCATACACAAAAAAAAAAATGTATGCACGCATGACTGTAAGTCGCTTTGGATAAAAGCGTCTGCTAAATGGCATATTATTATTATTATTATTTTATTATTATTAAGTCTGTGTTACAAATGACACCCTATTCCCTATTTAGTGCACTACTTTTGACCAGAGCTCACAATGGTCTTCCCAGGGCCCTGGTCAAAATATGTGCACTAAATAGGGTGTCATTTGACACGCACACTAAGCAACAGCTCTTTACTGTACTCATCATCCAGCCCTGATACATCATATAATAACTAGTTGAGTACTGTACTCATCGTCCAGCCCTGATACATCATATAATAACTAGTTGAGTACTGTACTCATCGTCCAGCCCTGATACGTCATATAATAACTAGTTGAGTACTGTACTCATCGTCCAGCCCTGATACGTCATATAATAACTAGTTGAGTACTGTACTCATCGTCCAGCCCTGATACGTCATATAATAACTAGTTGAGTACTGTACTCATCGTCCAGCCCTGATACGTCATATAATAACTAGTTGAGTACTGTACTCATCGTCCAGCCCTGATACGTCATATAATAACTAGCTGAGTACTGTACTCATCGTCCAGCCCTGATACGTCATATAATAACTAGCTGAGTACTGTACTCATCGTCCAGCCCTGATACATCATATAATAACTAGTTGAGTACTGTACTCATCGTCCAGCCCTGATACATCATATAATAACTAGTTGAGTACTGTACTCATCGTCCAGCCCTGATACATCATATGTTACGAACCCTGTGGCTTTAAACGTCTAGGGTGGATGGACAAGAGACCCGTAACATAATTCATGCAAATTAGAATCGTGACATGGAACAGTGAGAACAAAAACTACACGACAACCATAAACTACCATCAAACATAAAATGTTTATTTTTGAACACACGGTAAAGGTTTGGGAAAAAGGGCTGAGCAGGACCCAAGAAATGAAACAATAGTGTAAAAGAATCTTGCCTGCCTCAAGAACCGCTAAGCTACTGCTAATCATACAAAAATTACAGTGGGTGGTCCGCTCAGGTCTAACTAGTGTTTTTAGACAGTTTTCTTCCTACGGGTAATGTATGCCCAAGGGCAACTTGCTTAAATTCCCCTTTTCCCAGAAACACACAACAAAGTTACCAAACAGAGTAACCAGCAAATGAGTGAGTACACAAAACACAGGACACCACAGTATCCATACTCACATACGGAAAATAGTCTCTCTCTACAAACACAACTGACTGGCTTTTAAACAATGGGATGTGTGATTGAAAAACCAGAAACAGGTGGTGCAATGCAGAGGAATGTCCACTGATTGGTCCACCTCAGCAATCAGCAGACACCCCAACGACCACCAATCAGGAACATACAGGACACCTGTGATTAGGGCAGAAGGAGAGGAAAAACACAAAAAAACACAGGATACCTGTATCCGTAACATCATATAATAACTATTTGAGTACTGTACTCATCATCCAGCCCTGATACATCATATAATAACTAGTTGAGTACTGTACTCATCGTCCAGCCCTGATACATCATATAATAACTAGTTGAGTAATAACTAGTTGAGTACTGTACTCATCGTCCAGCCCTGATACATCATATAATAACTAGTTGAGTACTGTACTCATCGTCCAGCCCTGATACATCATATAATAACTAGTTGAGTATTGTACTCATCGTCCAGCCCTGATACATCATATAATAACTAGTTGAGTACTGTACTCATCGTCCAGCCCTGATACATCATATAATAACTAGTTGAGTACTGTACTCATCGTCCAGCCCTGATACATCATATAATAACTAGTTGAGTACTGTAGTCATCGTCCAGCCCTGATACATCATATAATAACTAGTTGAGTACTGTACTCATCGTCCAGCCCTGATACATCATATAATAACTAGTTGAGTATTGTACTCATCGTCCAGCCCTGATACATCATATAATAACTAGTTGAGTACTGTACTCATCGTCCAGCTCTGATACATCATAAAATAACTAGTTGAGTACTGTACTCATCATCCAGCCCTGATACATCATATAATAACTAGTTGAGTACTGTACTCATCGTCCAGCCCTGATACATCATATAATAACTAGTTGAGTACTGTACTCATCGTCCAGCCCTGATACATCATATAATAACTAGTTGAGAACTGTACTCATCGTCCAGCACTGATACATCATATCATAACTAGTTGAGTACTGTACTCATCGTCCAGCCCTGATACGTCATATAATAACTAGTTGAGTACTGTACTCATCGTCCAGCCCTGATACATCATATAATAACTAGTTGAGTACTGTACTCTTCATCCAGCCCTGATACATCATATAATAACTAGTTGAGTACTGTACTCATCGTCCAGCCCTGATACATCATATAATAACTAGTTGAGTACTGTACTCATCGTCCAGCCCTGATACATCATATAATAACTAGTTGAGTACTGTACTCATCGTCCAGCCCTGATACATCATATAATAACTAGTTGAGTATTGTACTCATCGTCCAGCCCTGATACATCATATAATAACTAGTTGAGTACTGTACTCATCGTCCAGCCCTGATACATCATATAATAACTAGTTGAGTACTGTACTCATCGTCCAGCCCTGATACATCATATAATAACTAGTTGAGTACTGTAGTCATCGTCCAGCCCTGATACATCATATAATAACTAGCTGAGTACTGTACTCATCGTCCAGCCCTGATACATCATATAATAACTAGTTGAGTACTGTACTCATCGTCCAGCCCTGATACATCATATAATAACTAGTTGAGTACTGTACTCATCGTCCAGCCCTGATACATCATATAATAACTAGTTGAGTACTGTAGTCATCGTCCAGCCCTGATACATCATATAATAACTAGTTGAATACTGTACTCATCATCCAGCCCTGATACATCATATAATAACTAGTTGAGTACTGTACTCATCGTCCAGCCCTGATACATCATATAATAACTAGTTGAGTACTGTAGTCATCGTCCAGCCCTGATACATCATATAATAACTAGCTGAGTATTGTACTCATCGTCCAGCCCTGATACATCATATAATAACTAGTTGAGTACTGTACTCATCGTCCAGCTCTGATACATCATATAATAACTAGTTGAGTACTGTACTCATCATCCAGCCCTGATACATCATATAATAACTAGTTGAGTACTGTACTCATCGTCCAGCCCTGATACATCATATAATAACTAGTTGAGTACTGTACTCATCGTCCAGCCCTGATACATCATATAATAACTAGTTGAGAACTGTACTCATCGTCCAGCACTGATACATCATATCATAACTAGTTGAGTACTGTACTCATCGTCCAGCCCTGATACGTCATATAATAACTAGTTGAGTACTGTACTCATCGTCCAGCCCTGATACATCATATAATAACTAGTTGAGTACTGTACTCTTCATCCAGCCCTGATACATCATATAATAACTAGTTGAGTACTGTACTCATCGTCCAGCCCTGATACATCATATAATAACTAGTTGAGTACTGTACTCATCGTCCAGCCCTGATACATCATATAATAACTAGTTGAGTACTGTACTCATCGTCCAGCCCTGATACATCATATAATAACTAGTTGAGTATTGTACTCATCGTCCAGCCCTGATACATCATATAATAACTAGTTGAGTACTGTACTCATCGTCCAGCCCTGATACATCATATAATAACTAGTTGAGTACTGTACTCATCGTCCAGCCCTGATACATCATATAATAACTAGTTGAGTACTGTAGTCATCGTCCAGCCCTGATACATCATATAATAACTAGCTGAGTACTGTACTCATCGTCCAGCCCTGATACATCATATAATAACTAGTTGAGTACTGTACTCATCGTCCAGCCCTGATACATCATATAATAACTAGTTGAGTACTGTACTCATCGTCCAGCCCTGATACATCATATAATAACTAGTTGAGTACTGTAGTCATCGTCCAGCCCTGATACATCATATAATAACTAGTTGAATACTGTACTCATCATCCAGCCCTGATACATCATATAATAACTAGTTGAGTGCTTGGTAATACCTTTATTCAGAGCATGATAATTGTCCCACTCCTTTGTAACTCGTCTGCCAAAGGGAAGCTCTTTCAGAGATCCTGTATAAAATAAAACAAGCCTTGATTCACAGTATTACCCTAAGGACTCTATTCCAATCCATAATCGCGGAAGTTCAACATTACAGCGGGATTGAAATTAAAAGGCAATGTTCCCGTATTAGCGGAGACTGCATTCACAGTAAACGCTGGATATGTCGCCTCAACGGGAAATTATCTTAAAATCTATATTGTGCAATCTGTAACGCAGATTGAATAGAACCATAAGTACCAACAATAAATATGCAATTCAATAAATCTGAGAGATCCCAGATTCAATTTAGGACTTAGGATAGCCTAGGATAGTATTAAAAGACAGAATAACTTTTATTCCATTACAGGAAAACTGAGAGAAATTTCAACACAGAGAAAATGTTGTTTTATTGCAGTTATTTGATAAAAAGAAAAACAAGTCAAATGTTATGTTGAGTAAACATTTTATGGAGCTACAGTGCCTTGTCTCCCGAGTGGCGCAGTGGTCTAAGGCACTGCATCGCAGTGCTAGCTGTGCCACTAGAGATCCTGGTTCGAATCCAGGCTCTGTCGTAGCTGGCCGTGACCGGGAGACCCATGGGGCGGCGCACAATTGGTCTAGGGTAGGGGAGGGAATGGCCGGCAGGGGATGTAGCTCAGTTTTTAGAGCATGGTGTTTGCAACGCCAGGGTTGTGTGTTCGATTCCCACGGGGGGTATGAAAAAAAAAAAAAAAAAGCACTAACTGTAAGTCGCTCTGGATAAGAGCGTCTGCTAAATGACTTAAAATGTAAAATGTAAAATGTTGTAAAGTATTCATCCCCCTTGGCGTTTTTCCTATTTTGTTGCATTACAACTTGGACATACACAAAATAGTCCAAATTGGTGAAGTGAAATGAAAAAAATAACTTAATAACAGAAAAGTGCATATGTATTCAACCCCTTTGCTATGAAGCCCCTAAATAAGATCTGGTGCAACCAATTACATTCAGAAGTCACATAATTAGTTAAATAAAGTCACCCTGTGTTTAATCTAAGTGTCACATGATCTGTCACAGGATCTCAGTATATATACACCTGTTCTGAAAGGCCCCAGGTCTGCAACACCACCAAGCAAGCGGCACCATGAAGACCAAGGAGCCTCTCCAAACAGGTCAGGGACAAAGTTGTGGAGAAGTACAGATCAGGGTTGGGTTATAAAAAAATATCCGAAACTTTGAATATCCCACGGAGCACCATTAAATCCATTATTAAAAAATTGAAAGAATATGGCACCACAACAAACCTGCCAAGAGAGGGCTGCCCACCAAAACTCACAGACCAGGCAAGGAGGGCATTAATCAGAGGGGCAACAAAGAGACCAAAGATAACCCTGAAGGAGCTGCAAAGCTCCACAGCGGAGATTGGAGTATCTGTCCATAGGACCATTTTAAGCCATACACTCCACAGAGCTGGGCTTTACGGAAGAGTGGCCAGAAAAAGCCATTGCTTAAAGAAAAAAAATAAGCAAACACGTTTGGTGTTCGCCACAAGGCATGTGGGAGACTCCCCAAACATTTGGAAGAAGGTACTCTGGTCAGATGAGACTAAAATTGAGCATTTTGGCCATCAAGGAAAATGCTATGTCTGGCGCAAACCCAACACCTCTCATCACCCCGAGAACACCATCCCCACAGTGAAGCATGGTGGTGGCAGCATCATGCTGTGGGGATGTTTTTCATCGGCAGGGACTGGGAAACTGGTCAGAATTGAAGGAATGATGGATGGCGCTAAATACAGGGAAATTCTTGAGGGAAACCTGTTTCAGTCTTCCAGAGATTTGAGACTGGGATGGAGGTTCACCTTCCAGCAGGACAATGACCCTAAGCATACTGCTAAAGCAACAGTCGAGTGGTTTAAGGGAAACATTTAAATGTCTTGGAACGGCCTAGTCAAAGCCCAGACCTCAATCCAATTGAGAATCTGTGGTATGACTTAAAGATTGCTGTACACCAGCGGAACCCATCCAACTTGAAGGAGCTGGAGCAGTTTTGCCTTGAAGAATGGGCAAAAATCCCAGTGGCTAGATGTGCCAAACTTATTGAGACATACCCCAAGATACTTGCAGCTGTAATTGCTGCAAAAGGTGGCTCTACAAACTATTGACTTTTCAGTTTTTTTGTCTTATTTCTTGTTTGTTTCACAATAAAAAAATATTTAGCATCTTCAAAGTGGTAGGCATGTTGTGTAAATCAAATGATACAACCCCCCCCAAAAATCCATTTTTATTTCCAGGTTGTAAGGCAACAAAATAGGAAAAATGTCAAGGGGGGGGGAATATTTACGCAAGCCACTGTAATAAATAAGAGGAGTACAGTCAAACAGATGGTTTCTCTCTATTTTAAAACAAAAATAACTGCACAGGGAAACGTCATATAATATATATATGCCACTTAGCAGACTCTATAAGGTGTCGAAAACGTTCCACAGGGATGCTGGCCCATGTCCCACAGTTGTGTCAAGTTGGCTGGATGTCCTTTGGGTGATGGACACATGGGAAACTGTTGAGCGTGAAAAACCCAGCAGCGTTGCAGTACTCGACACACTCAAACCGCTGCGACTGGCACATACTACCATAATCCGTTCAAAGGCACTTAAATATTTTGTCATGCCCATTCATCCTCTGAATGGCACACATACACAATCCATGTCTCAATTGTCTCACACTCACACACACACTCTCACACTCACACACACACACACACACACACACACACACACACACACACACACACACACACTCACACACAAACACACACACACGCACTCACACGGATTCACACACAAACTCACTCACTCACTCACTCACACACTCACACACTCACACACACACACTCTCTCTCTCACTCATACACACTCACTCACACACACACTCACACACACTCACACACACACACTCACACACACACACACTCTCTCTCTCTCTCACACACACACACACACACACACACACACACACACACACACACACACACACACACACACACACACACACACACACACACACACACTCACACACACTCTCTCTCACTCACACACTCTCTCTCTCTCTCTCTCTCTCACACACACACATAGCCGGTACAAAGCTAGCATTGTATTGAAGAATACAATGACTGAAGAACATTACTTTGTTATTGCTAAAATAATAAAAAAGCCTTTTCCCACTGACTGCGATAGCGTGATATAATGATATAGCCCATGGAGAAAAGCTAGTCTGGAACACTTTGCCATGCTTTTTAACCCTGGTCCTGGGGACATACATGGTTGCCATGGTTTGACATGTTTCTTAACCCTGGTCCTGGGGACATACATGGTTGCCATGGTTTGACATGTTTCTTAACCCTGATCCTGGGGACACACATGGTTGCCATGGTTTGCCATGTTTTTTAACCCTGGTCCTGGGAACATACATGGTTGTGCAGGCTTTTGTTCAACAACAGTTGACCTAAATAATCAAAGCCTCCAGGCCTACTCTGTGGGGCCCCAAGATCAAGATTGAAGAACATGTTGTTTTTATGGGTGATAGAATTAAAATAACATGTCAGAATGTCTAGTGCCCTTGAGAGAGAGAGAGAGAGAGAGAGAGAGAGAGAGAGAGAGAGAGAGAGAGAGAGAGAGAGAGAGAGAGAGAGAGAGAGAGAGAGAGAGAGAGAGAGAGAGAGAGAGAGAGAGAGCTGACTCTATCTGACATGCAGCTATTACCATCGTACAGTTGTGCTTGCAGAATGGCTATGTGTGGATTGAAAATACTGTTTTTGCAATTCATACTTGCACTCGTCGGTGCAGTTGAGTGTCTAAATATTTAATGTTTTTTTTTCTAGCTCTATTTCTCCACAGGTCTTGACAGGGTCAAGAGAGATATAGCAGACACATCTCCATCCACACAGTGAATCATCACTTACATTATTCATCCTGACACATTTACCGAAACCCAGAAGCCTGCTTCCCACCTGTACACTTTGAAATGATATGAAATTGTGTTGATTCTTTGAAGTGAAGTGTTTAAACTTGTTTAAATTGTTAACATATAACTATTATTCTAGTGCCAATGTTGATTAATCACAGATCACAATCCTGCAATCATTAATGTGTCTGTTTCTGTGTTGTGTTCAGTTATAATCTCTCTAATTAGTTTTATTAGATGTTCACTATTTTTGTTCAGGATATCAGCCATGTGAACCCATTTTGCAGCTGATAATGCCTGTGCAGCCATAGGCCTACAGCAGTGGTTCTCCGGTCCTCCAGTACTCCCAAAATCCCAACTCCAGTCCTCCAGTACCCCCAACAGCCCAACTCCAGTCCTCCAGTACTCCCCAACAGCCCAACTCCAGTCCTCCAGTACCCACAACAGCCCAACTCCAGTCCTCCAGTACCCCCCAACAGCCCAACTCCAGTCCTCCAGTACCCACAACAGCCCAACTCCAGTCCTCCAGTACCCCCCAACAGCCCAACTCCAGTCCTCCAGTACCCCCCAACAGCCCAACTCCAGTCCTCCAGTATCCCCAACAGCACACCATTTTTATTGTAGCCCCGGACAAACTCCCCTGATTCAACTCATTGAGGGCTGGAGGATTAGTTGACCAGTTGAATCAGGTGTGCTTGTCCAGGGTTACAATAAACATGTGTACTGTTGGGGGAACTGGAGGACCGGAGTTGGGCTGTTGGGGGTACTGGAGGACTGGAGTTGGGCTGTTGGGTGTACTGGAGGACTGGAGTTGGGCTGTTGGGTGTACTCGAGGACCGGAGTTGGGAACCACTGCCCTACAGTATGATGGCAATTTCCTCATAGGCATTTGTAATGCACCTCTTGACATTGTTCATCTGAAGCAGAGAATAGCTTAACTCACACACTGTTTACATATTGTTCAGCTATATGTCCTCAATTTAAAAAACGATACCAATGTATATGAGGCTAATCATTATACTTGATTTTGTACATGCCTTGTGCTGACATTGTTTAGTGCAAATCCAACCCTTGTAATCTAGGTAGTGAAATGTCTGGAAGCAGGAGATGATGGGATCCTTAGCTTAAAACATGCAACTACTACCACCAAGTTCAATGCCAGATACTTGTCTGCCAGAAGGTCTGAGTGGCACTTGGAGGTGCCATTGTGATAATTAGGGTTCGGGTTAGCTAAAATCCACCAACAAAAAAAAAAACTTTTGACATTAATTTGAAAAGAAAGCTGGATCCCTTCTAGCCATGACCCGTTTTCATAGGCCTAGATTACGTTCAAGACAAGGTTGTTTTTATTGATCTGTACAGTAGGTCTAGGCTACCGTCGTATTAAACTGACAGATTTTTATAAGGATGTTGGTATTATGCTAATTAGATTCCAGCGGGGATGCGGACATCGACCCTAGGGGGTTAAAAAATATTCTGCTAATTTCTCCAGTTATATAAAGTGTAGTATAATTGCATTACATTTTTTATGAAAGGCCAAATTTATCAAAGGCCACATTTGGCCCATACAAAGGAAAGAAACGTCTCTGATATAGCCTATATACATTTACATTTTAGTCATTTAGCAGACGCTCTTATCCAGAGTGAGTGCATACATTTTTCATACTGGCCCCCCCGTGGGAAACGAACCCACAACCCTGGCGTTGCAAGCGCCATGCTCTACCAACTGGGCTACACGGGGCCTAAAAAGCTCTGGAGTACTTTAAATGAAATTCTAGGCAGATGCGCTTGTTCATAACAAAACGTTTTGACATTGCCAACCACTTGAATAACTTTTTGGTTGACAAGATTAGCAAACTGAGGTACGACACGCAAACAACAAACACTGAGCCTTCATATTCATGCATAACGGCCCAAATAATGTAAGACAAGCGCTGTAGTTTTGAGTTCCACAAAGTGGGTGTGGAGGAGCAGATTTTTGTAGTTGTTGCTATCTATAAATAAGGACAAACCACCTGGTACCGACAACCTGGATGGTAAGTTTCTGAGGTTGGTAGCGGAATACTTTACGACTTCTGTTTGCCACATCTTCAATTTAAGCCTAGAAGACGGTGTGTGCCCTCAGACATGGAGGGAGGCAAAGGTCATTCCACCACCCAAGAATAGCAGAGCACCCTTTAATGGTTCAAACAGCCGACCAATCAGCCTGTTACAAGTGCTTAGCAAACTTTTGGAAAAAAATGTGTTTGATCAAATGCAAAGTTATTTTACAGAAAACAAATTAACAGACTTTCAGCATGCTTATAGGGAAGGGCACTCAACATGCTCAGCACTGACACAAATGACTGATGATTGGCTGAAAGAAATTGATAGTAAGAAGATTGTGGGAGCTGTTTTGCTAGACTTCAGTGCAGCTTTTGATGTCATTGATCATAACCTATTGCTGAAAAAACGTAGGTGTTATGGATTTGCATACTCTGACTTATTATGGATTGAGATTTAACTATCTAATAGAACACAGAGGGTTTTCATTAACGGAAGCCTCTCTCATGCAAATTCAGTTGAGTGTGGTGTACCGCAAGGAAGCTGACTAGGGCCATTATTGTTTTCTGTTCTTACTAATGACCTTCCACTGACCTTGAATAAAGCCTGTGTGTCTATGTATGCTGATGACTCAACAGTATACACGTCGGCTGCAACAGTAAATATATAACTGACACCCTTAACATCAGTTTTAGAATGGGTAACTATACTGAACAACAATATCAACGCAACATGCAAACATTTTCAAAGATTTTACTGACTTACAGTTGATATAAGGAAATCTGTCAAATGAAATACATTCATTAGGCCTCCCCCTCCTCTCAGATGGTCCCGTAGGTGAAGAAGCCAGATGTGGAGGTCCTGGGTTGATGTGGTTACGTGGTCTGTGGTTGTGAGGCCAGTTAGACGTACTGCCAAATTCTCTAAAAAGACGTTGAAGGTGGCTTATGGTAGAGAAATTAACATTACATTCTCTGGCAACAGCTCTGGTTGACATTCTTGCAGTCAGCATGCCAAGTGCACTCTCCCTCAAAACCTGATACATATGTGGCATTGTGTTGTGTGACAAAACTGCACATTTTAGAGTGGCCTTTTATTGTCCCCAGCACAAGGTGCACCTGTGTAATGATCATGCTGCTTAATCAGATTCTTGATATGCCACACCTGTCAGTTGGATGGATTATCTTGGCAAAGGAGAAATGCTCACTAACAGGGATGGAAACAAATTTGTGCACAACATTTGAGAGAAATAAGCCTTTTGTGCTTATGGAACATTTCTGGGATCTTTTATTTCAGCTCATGAAACATGGCACCAACTCTTTACATGTTGCGTTTATATTTTTGTTCAGTATAGCAATAGGCTGGTGCTAAATATCTCAAAAACGAAAAGCATACTTTTTGGGACAAATCACTTGCTAAACCTCATTTAGATATATTATTGAATAATGTGGCGATTGAGCAAAACATATAGACTCAATGGTTGCTAAAATGGGAAGAGGTCTGTCCATGATAAGGTGTTGCTCTGCCTTCTTGACAGCTCAGTTGACCAGACAGGTCCTACAGGCCCTAGTTTTGTCACACCTGGACTACTGCCCAGCTGTGTGGTCATGTGCGGCAAAGAGGGACATTAATTGCAGTTGGTCCACACGGAGAGCAAGTGTCAGTAACATGCATGTCAATATCTCCTGGCTCAAAGTTGAGGAGAGATTGACTGCATCAATATTGGTCTTTGTGCGAGGTGTTGATGTGTTGAAGGTACCGAGCTGTCTGTTCAAACAGTTCGGACACCCCATCGGTAACACACAAGACATGCCACCAGAGGTCTCTTCACAGTCCCCAGGCACAGAACAGAGGGTGGGAAACGCACCGTTTTAAACAGAGCCATGACTACATGGAACTCTCTGCCTCCCCAAGGCAACTCAAGCTAGCAATGAAACCGGTTTCAGAAAACAGATAAAATAACACCTAACTGCACAAAGGGGACTGTGAAGAGACACAGCCATTTTATATATATCTTGTATTGTAATTTACACTGTATTATGTACTAGACCTAGCTATTGTGTGTATGTACTGATACATGTATGTAGTTCAGTCCTTGACTAATAATGTGTTCTGTGTATTTTGTCAGGGCTCATGTGGACCCCAGGAAGAGTAACTGCTGCTTTTGAAGCGGCTAATGGGGATCCTAATAAATAGCAATATGCCACTACACGCTCATGAATAGCCTAGATTATGACTATCCAATCTACTCATCACATTATAATATATAATAATAATAATAATATGCCATTTAGCAGACGCTTTTATCCAAAGCGACTTACAGTCGTGCGTGCATACATTTTTGTGTATGGGTGGTCCCGGGGATCGAACCCACTACCTTGGCGTTACAAGCGCCGTGCTCTACCAGCTGAGCTACAGAGGACCACGGAATAGTAGGCTTACGTTAGTCTGCAAATACGATGATAGAAGCATGCAATTCTTTGTAATAAAGGTGCATTTTTACGGTGAAATAATAGCTTCCCCAAAACTTGAAACTCACGTGTCGCTTATGTAAGAGACATATGCTAATAGCTAGACTACGAGCTATCTACCTAGCTAATGTTGGCTAACTTAGTCTTGTTGTTAACGCCTGGTTAGCATAACAGCTAAACTAAACTCAAAATCGATCAGACTTACCAAAGGGTTCAGGTCTTGACAGGCAAAAAGCTTTCTTCGCTTTTTCTGACAGTTGTTGAGTCTTAACCTCCTTGGTGTTTCATGGGTAATAAATAAAGAATCCTGTTGTCTTTCCTGCCTTGTTAGAGTAGCCAAAGACTGAAAAAGAAATTGACCATTGTGATGAATCAACTACTTTTAGTTATCATGCAGCTTGGGATAGCTGCTGTTGTTGTCGAAGGAATTGATGCGGTGGTCTTCCAACATGGCCGCCAGGAGGTGTCGTACATCACCTGGCAACCCTCTATAGGGAATAGGGTGCCATTTGGGACTCATGCCCTGAGTCCGAGACCAGCAGTTGTAGAACCATAGAGATTATTGAGGTCCTTATTACTGATGAATGTGTTTGTATTTTATGGCCGTGTTTTCTGTCTTTCTGCTTGCATTTTGGATTTATATTTTGATGTCTGTATTTCTGTAATTTCTGTAATTCATGGCTCATCTGTAAAAGAGACCTTGGTCTCAGTATGACTCCCTGATCAAATAAAGGACCTTGGTCTGACTCCCTGATAAAATATAGGACCTTTTCTCAGTATGACTCACTGATCAATTAAAGGTTAAATAAATAAAAATTAAATATTATGGGGGCTTCTGTGACGATGTCACAATGCCATGAGATTAATCTGAAATTATAATCAGGAAGTAGAACTACAGTATGATGCATTTGTATATTAAAGGCCCAGTGCAGTCAAAATTATATTTGTCCTGTGTTTTATATCATATTGTACAACATCAGATGAAACTAACTGTCACGATCGTTTATGAACGAGACGGACCAAGGCGCAGCGTGATAAGCATACATGTTTATTAAACGAATAATCACACGACAACAACAACGAACGAAACGTGAAGTCCAAGGTAGCACACAAACATACCATAACACGGAACAAGATCCCACAACTAACACGTGCCAAAAGGCTGCCTAAGTATGGTCCCCAATCAGAGACAACGAGCGACAGCTGCCTCTGATTGGGAACCACCCCGGCCAACATAGAAATGGACATACTAGAATCTACACCATAGAAACAACACAACAAGGAATATACACACCCTGACTCAACAAATAAACGTCCCCTGAGTCAGGGCGTGACACTAACATTGATCAGTGTTATTTCCTGATAGTTTCTGTTTGAAAATCAAATCTGCACAGGACCTTCTAATCAGCAGGTTTGCATGGGCGGGAATTCCGGCTTTTGATGGTGACAACATCACGTTGTAAATTGGTTAAGAGACCAATAACAAAGAGAGTTCCAAACCTCTTTGCCAATAACAGCTAGTTTTCAGTTTTCCCATCCCCTCTCAGGCAACTCCCAGGCAAAATTCTTGCTTGAGAAATAGTTTTTTGCAAAAAAGCTATTTTTTGCCAATTTTAATGGAAATCTATTACAGTAAGGTACTTAAAGTGGCTTGCGAAAGTATTCACCCCCCTTGGCATTTTTCCTATTTTGTTGCCTTACAACCTGGAATTAAAATTGATTTTTTGGGGGTTTGTATAATTTGATTTACACAACATGCCTACCACTTTGAAGATGCTAAATATTTTTTATTGTGAAACAAACAAGAAATAAGACAAAAAAACTGAAAACTTGAGCGTGCATAACTAACTACAACGAAGTCAATACTTTGTAGAGCCACCTTTTGCAGCAATTACAGCTGCAAGTCTCTTGGGGTATGTCTCTATAAGGTTGGCACATCTAGCCACTGGGATTTTTGCCCATTCTTCAAGGCAAAACTGCTCCAGCTCCTTCAAGTTTGATGGGTTCCGCTTGTGTACAGCAATCTTTAAGTCATACCACAGATTCTCAATTGGATTGAAGTCTGGGCTTTGACTAGGCCATTCTAAGATATTTAAATGTTTCCTCTTAAACCACTCGAGTGTTGCTTTAGCAGTATGGTTAGGGTCATTGTCCTGCTGGAAGGTGAACCTCCATCCCAGTCTCAAATCTCTGGAAGACTGAAACAGGTTTCCCTCAAGAATTTCCCTGTATTTAGCACCATCCATCATTCCTTCAATTCTGACCAGTTTCCCAGTCCCTGCCAATGAAAAACATCCCCACAGCATGATGCTGCCACCACCATACTTCATTGTGGGGATGGTGTTCTCGGGGTGATGAGAGGTGTTGGGTTTGCGCCAGACATAGCGTTTTCCTTGATGGCCAAAAAGCTCAATTTTAGTCTCATCTGACCAGAGTACCTTCTTCCATATGTTTGGGGAGTCTCCCACATGCCTTTTGGCGAACACCAAACGTGTTTGCTTATTTTTTTCTTTAAGCTATGACTTTTTTCTGTCTACTCTTCCGTAAAGCCCAGCTCTGTGGAGTGTACAGCTTAAAGTGGTCATATGTTCAAAGTTTTTGATATTTTTAAAAACCCAACCCTGATCTGTACTTCTCCACAACTTTGTCCCTGATGTGTTTGGAGAGCTCCTTGGTCTTCATGGTGTCGCTTGTACCAAAATAGTCCAGTATTGCAATCCTTCACTGGATCAATCTGAAACTTTGCACACACACTGCTGCCATCTAGTGGCCAAAATCTAAATTGTGCCTAAACTGCAATATTATATTGCGGTCTCTCTCTTGCATTTCAAAGATGATGGAACCCCCCCCCAAAAAAAAAAGAAAAAAAAAGAAATAAAAAGCATGTTTTTTGTTTGTATTATCTTTTACCAGATCTAATGTTTTATATTCTCCTACATTAATTTCACATTTCCACAAACTTCAAAGTGTTTCCTTTCAAATGGTATCACGAATATGCATATCCTTGCTTCAGGTCCTGAGCTACAGGCAGTTAGATTTGGGTATGTCATTTTAGGAGAAAATTGAAAAAAAGGGTCCGATCCTTAAGAGGTTAAGCAGGATATGTTAACGTGGGCTATTTGTAACACTTTTCTGGGATGCTTGATTATTTTTATTGCTTTACTGGGAATCTGAGCAGAGGTAGACATACTCAGGTTGTTTTTATTAGTGCAGGGTGAGCTGCACACAGTGGACTTCCTACTAGGGCACACCACCTCAGTGCTAACAGTATAACTCTGGTTCATAGGCATATGAGTACTGCATACAATAGCTGTAGGATCAGCAGAGGCATTCCGGGAAGTAAGAGGGACATATATAAATATATAGTTTTTCATACTGCAAACTGACAACTCAGCGACATAATGGTAGGGAATAAATGAGCTGGACTTGGGTCATCGCTAAGTCATTGTCTCAACGCAGTCTTATAATGCTGTGAAGGGATCCAGGAACCCAAATGATTTGAGTGGATCCCATCCTCCTTATAATACGAGCTTTGTTTCCAGAAGGTATCAAAATTGTCAATAAATGTTACACCCACAGAGATGCAGTAATCTCGTAGCCAGTTATGGAGGGCTAAAAGTCTGCTGAACCGTTCAATGCCACGATTTAGGGAGGGCGGAGGGCCAGATATTATGGGGTGTTTGTTGGTGTCAAGAAGAGACCCAATCAGTTCTTTAAAATCAATCTTCAGCTGTTCAGCTGTTCTGAGCTGCCCTTCAAAATGTAATTTGACCCCAAATACACTGTCTGTGTATGTGTGAGTTAGTTCCAGGAGGTAGACAGGCTAGAGGCAGGCCAGTTGATAGTCGTACAGTGTACCAGTAGCACTTTAGAATAATTCTACCTAATAAAACATGTATAATGGTGTCGTGACGTGACTTACTTTAATGTATTGACTGTGATTTATCGAATCACCTAACTACAATTAAACATATTATGTTTAATTGTCACTCGATTAAAGTAATCATGTAACAATTAACTCATTAGGAAGTTGTTTAACGAGTTACCATCTCCCAAATTAAACTCTTATCGATATATAACATATATATATATATATATATAACAGTCACTTATCAAATAATTACCTCTTATCAGTATCATTCTGAACGTCGCATAATCCTTGAACCTGCAAGAACCCTAACCTTACTGAAGAATCAGCAATACACAAATTGGCTTAATTATTTATTTACTAACTAACTAAACAATAACACAATACAAACACACACACACACACATAGGTTATTGATTACTAACGTAATACAATGAAAACAGGTCCCTAGTGGACTGGACTAACAATAGCATGAATGCTTGGGTAGAAGGAGGGTCAGAGTGGAAGGGAGAGACAGAGATTCAAACTATCGTGGTTACTTTGGAAACTACACTCAAGGAAATACAAATGCTTAAGCGTACCCTGTAGTTCGTAGAATTGATCTGTTAGATAGATACTTCAGATGTACCAGCTGTTGTCTGAGAGGGATTGTCCTTCCCAACTCGTGTTTTTAGTGAAAGTTCAGAAGTTTACATATACCTTAGCCAAATACATTTAAACTCCGTTTTTCACAATTCCTGACATTTAATCCTAGTAAAAATTCCCTGCATTGGGTCAGTTAGAATCAACACTTTATTTTAAGAATGTGAAATATCAGAATAATAGTATAGAGAATTATTTATTTCAGCTTTTATTTATTTCATCACATTCCCAGTGGGGCAGAAGTTTACATACACTCAGTTCGTATTTGGTAACATTGCCTTTAAATTGTTTAACTTGGGTCAAACGTTTCGGGTAGCCTTCCACAAGCTTCCCACAATAAGTTGGGTGAATTTTGGCCCATTCCTCCTGACAAAGCTGGTGTAACTGAGTCAGGTTTTTTGTAGGCCTCCTTGCTCGCACATGCTTTTTCAGTTCTGCCAACAAATGTTCTATAGGATTGAGGTCAGGGCATTGTGATGGTCACTCCAATACCTTGACTTTGTTGTCCTTAAGCCATTTTGCCACAACTTTGGAAGTATGCTTGGGGTCAATGTCCATTTGGAAGACCCATTTGAGACCAAGCTTTAACGTCCTGACTGATGTCTTGTGATGTTGCTTCAGTATATCCACATAATTTTCCTTCCTCATGATGCCATCTATTTTGTGAAGTGCACCTGTCCCTCCTGTAGCAAAGCACCCCCACAGCATGATGCTGCCACCCCCGTGCTTCACGGTTGGGATGGTGTTCTTTGGCTTGCAAGCAGCCCCCTTCTTCCTCCAAACATAACGATGGTCATTATGGCCAAACAGTTATATTTTTGTTTCATCAGACCAGAGGACATTTCTCCAAAAAGTACGATCTTTGTCCCCATGTGCAGTTGCAAACCGTAGTCTGGCTTTTTTATGGCGGTTTTGGAGCACTGGCTTCTTCCTTGCTGAGCGGCCTTTCAGGTTATGTCGATAAAGGACTAGTTTTACTGTGGATATTGACACTTTTGTACCTGTTTCCTCCAGCATCTTCACAAGGTCCTTTGCTGTTGTTCTAGGATTGATTTGCGGCTGCGTGGTCCCATGGTGTTTATACTTGTGTACTATTGTTTGTCCAGATGAACGTGGTACCTTCAGGCATTTGGAAATTGCTCCCAAGGATGAACCAGATTTGTTTTTATGAGTTCTTGGCTGATTTCTTTTTATTTTCCCATGATGTCAAGCAAATAGGCACTGAGTTTGAAGGTAGGCCTTGAAATACATCCACAGGTATACCTCCAAATGACTCAAATGATGTCAATTAGCCTATCAGAAGCTTCTAAAGCCATGACATCATTTTCTGGAATTTTCCAAGCTGTTTGAAGGCACAGTCGACTTAGTGTATGTAAACTTCTGACCCACGGGAATTGTGATACAGAGAATTATAAGTGAAATAATCTGCCTGTAAACAATTGTTGGAAAAATTACTTGTGTCGTGCACAAAGTAGAAGTCCTAACCGACTTGCCCAAACTATAGTTTGTTAACAAGAAATGTGTGGAGTGGTTGAAAAGCAAGTTTTAATGACTCCAACCTAAGTGTATGTAAAACTTCCGACTTCAACTGTTCATGCCAGCTGCAGACTGAGATGATAAGGTCTAGTGCATTGTCTTCTACTTCACCTCGTGTAGAGGTTGAGAGTTTCAGAGTTTCTCCATTTCAAACGTGTGTACTAACGTCTCACGTTTTCTGGTCTTTCTGGTCTGAACATTTTGTAACTTGTAGCTTCAGCTTCACGCTTCTTGGTCTTGTAGAAATTCAACCATTTGCAACATCCGGCTTATACCGTAGTATGCTTGGTCTTCCTTTGGTAATGGAGTTGTAGTTTTAAACCATTTTGTAACGTTTAGCTCACGCTTCACTTCAGCTGGTCTTCCTTTGGTAATGGAGTTGTAGTTTTAAACCATTTTGTAACGTTTAGCTCACGCTTCACATCTGCTGGTATTCCTTTGGTTATGGAGTTGCAGTTTTAAACCATTTTGTAACGTTTTGCTCACGCTTCACATCTGCTGGTATTCCTTTGGTTATGGAGTTGTAGTTTTAAACCATTTTGTAACGTTTAGCTCACGCTTCACATCTGCTGGTCTGATGTTAATTCGTTTTTCAAGGCTTTTTATGCACTCGGGGTAAAAGGGGAGTTCCATCATGTTTGTGCTCATCTGGGCGTGGCCACTGACTGAGAACAAATCAATATGGAAAACAATCATCTCATCTACATTTAGAATGCTAAAATCACATTGTTATCTTCACAAAAATATTATTATACTTAATCATTCGTTTTATACAACAATTAGATGTAAACCCCATAACTGGGAAGTGTACCCCCCCCCCAGAGATACAGTTATGTTGTTCCACTGTCTTTAATGACATCACAACATAGTAACGAATTTGACGTGATTGTTCTTTAAGTCGCAACCGACCATTTCCCACATTCTTTTAAGTAGGAATATTGTTTCATTATCCACTTTTGGATGTTGGAGTCTTGGAAGGAAGACTTCCTTCTCCCAATACTGCATGGCATGGAAAAGAAAGTTTCTGCAAGGAATTTACGACCGGTCATAAAACTGGCCCCCAGGAAAGGGGGTGTTCAAACCTTTGCCTAGCCGGCATCTTTGATCCTCAGCCTGCTGGCTCCCCTTCCTCTGCGGAAGCATAGTTCCCGCTCAGCCCAGTCAAAACTGTTCGCTGCTCTGGCACCCCAATGGTGGAACAAGCTCCCTCACGACGCCAGGACAGCGGAGTCACTCACCACCTTCCAGAGACATTTGAAACCCCATCTCTTTAAGGAATACCTGGGATAGGATAAAGTAATCCTTCTACCCCCCCCCCCCCCCCCCCCCCAAAAAAAAATAAAAATAAAAATAAAAAAAATTGTAAAGTGGTTATGCCACTGGCTATAAGGTGAATGCACCAATTTGTAAGTCGCTCTGGATAAGAGCGTCTGCTAAATGACGTAAATGTAAATGTAATGAGGGCAAGTCATGACAATGGATTAGTAAATCGTTTATTCATTATTTATTCATCATTACTCAATTCATAAGATGTTTAATATAGGTCCTCATAAACCATTTACTAATCAATAGTTAAGTGTCTTTGCATGGCCTCATCTAAAGTGTTGGCTGTTTATGCTTTATAAATACTTCATAAATGTTTTGAGGGACCAGTGTATTTTCTCACAAAAATATTGAGATGCCATTGGTAGACATTCCAGCGGTACCTGATGCTCCTTAAGGTCTCAAGATTGCCTAGAACATATCAATGTTAAAAGAACAAACAACACAATATATTAAAATAAATATATTGAGCATTTTATTCACAAGAACTGTTGTGAAACTGTTGCGAGGTCTTGAGGAAGTTTTAATGTGAATGTTTTGCTAATGTTGTCAACCTTGCGAACGCAAACTAATCCTAAAACAGGGAGATGTAGCCCCCACACAGCAGCTGGCTGGACCGCACAGTCTTTCTCTGGTGGGTTTATATTATTCCATTACTACTGATACACTATGTGACTGAGATAGACATGTTACATGTATTATTTGTAGATAGACATGTTACATGTATGATTTGTAGATAGACATGTTACATTTATGATTTATAGATAGACATGTTACATGTATGATTTGTAGATAGACATGTTACATGTATGATTTGTAGATAGACATGTTACATGTATGATTTGTAGATAGACATGTTACATGTATGATTTGTAGATAGACATGTTACATGTATGATTTGTAGATAGACATGTTACATGTATGTTTTGTTGATAGACATGTTACATGTATGATTTGCAGGTAGAAATGTTTTATGTATGATTTGTAGGTAGAAATGTTACATGTATGATTTGTAGATAGACATGTTACATGTATGATTTGCAGGTAGAAATATTTAATGTGTGATTTCCGGGTAGAAATGTTACATGTATGATTTCCAGGTAGAAATGTTTCATGTATGATTTGCATGTAGAAATGCTTCAGTCTTTTAACAGCAGACTATTTTCACATATGGCTTTGTTTGGCAGCACCTTTACTGGCCTTTAAAGGTTGTAACTTTTTTAACTTAATGGGATAGTTCAGCGATATAATGTATTCAGATATGTGTTTCCGTACATTGCAAGTGGTCTATGGACTGCTCTAAATCTCTGGTGGAAAAATGTTGCACGTACACAGAATAATCTGTCATGACGGGATGGAATGTGTAGGATAACTAGCAGCAGTATTTCCGGTGTTTGGGTTTTCGTCACTGATTATTTGGATGTTGGGCTTTGGCTTTGGCTGAGAATGTCTAGCATGTATTGACCCATAACTTAATCAAGCAGCTGACCAAATTACACAACATTTTAGTTCTGGGTTAACCAAAAATAGACTGCTCTAAGGAGTGACTGTAATCCACACTTTAGTTCTGGTAGAAAAGTAATTGCCAAGAAATGCTTATGTTTGCATTTCTGGACAACAAATGTTATTTTACTCAGAGTGAGTCTGAGGTTACACATCACAATATTACAACAGTGTGACTGTTTTGGAAAGAAATGTTCAATATATTTTCTTAAACATCCTCTCTATTGTGTGCTTAATGTTGAACCATTGATAAGATCTGGGGGCCATTTTGAGACCTGAAGGAGCTGCTGGAAGGTACTGGTCGCTCAAAACATTTATAACGTATTTATAAAGTATAAATAATCCACACTAGATGAGGAAATGGTTCATAAGTACCTAGATTAAACATTTTATGAAGTATCTCATGAATCATTATTAATTACTTTAAAAGTAGTTTATAAATGTGTGAATAACTAGTTAAAATGTTTTACAAATGTTGGATTAATGATGAATAAATTATTAATAAATGATTTACTAATCCATTATAAATGCTTTATTACGGGAAGTTATTATGAAGTGCTACCGGAAAACTGGACAGGCTGGAGTGAAATAAAATAGATTTCTTACTGTACTTCTCGAAGGGGTGGTATACAAACCATAAATATACTTTACAGCTTTAGATTGATTTGTAAGCATGGATATTCAAATGGAGCCTGGACCACAGTTTCATGTTTTATATGTTTGCAGTTGTGCAAAATGCAGAAGGTTGAAATTATAATGATTGGGAAAAAAAAAAGAATG
The DNA here is from genome assembly GCF_964263955.1 of Coregonus lavaretus. Classification (NCBI taxonomy): domain Eukaryota; kingdom Metazoa; phylum Chordata; class Actinopteri; order Salmoniformes; family Salmonidae; genus Coregonus; species Coregonus lavaretus. The sequence continues at coordinate 6,731 of NW_028157225.1, read as the reverse complement.
TTTTATGAGCCATTTTAGTCTCACCCAAATCCAAATGTCAAACACAGTGGTCAACTCCTTACAGTCAGTGTGTTCTTCAAACACAGTGGTCAACTCCTTACAGTCAGCGTGTTCTTCAAACACAGTTGTCAACTCCTTACAGTCAGTGTGTTCTTCAAACACAGTGGTCAACTCCTTTCAGTCAATGTGTTCTTCAAACACAGTGGTCAACTCCTTTCAGTCAATGTGTTCTTCAAACACAGTGGTCAACTACTTACAGTCAGTGTGTTCTTCAAACACAGTTGTCAACTCTTTACAGTCAGCGTGTTCTTCAAACACAGTGGTCAACTCTTTACAGTCAGCGTGTTCTTCAAACAGGGCGGCAGGTAGCTTAGTGGGTAAGAGCGTTGTGCCAGTAACCGAAAGGTCGCTGGTTCTAATCCCCGAGCCGACTAGGTGAAAAATCTGTCGATGTGCCCTTGAGCAAGGCACTTAACCCTAATTGCTCCTGTAAGTCGCTCTGGATAAGAGCGTCTGCTAAATGACCAACAAAAAAAAAAAAAAAAAAAAAAAACCACAGTGGTCAACTACTTACAGTCAGTGTGTTCTTCAAACACATACGTTGAAACAAAGGTATTTAAATGTTTGTTGACAAACATGATAGTGATTGACAATAAAGATGGATGACTAATCTATGTTACTCTTTAATCAGAAAGAGTTAATTTTCCCTTTCATGGTTCCTCCCCCCTCTTTCTGCTGTGCTTAAAACTCAGACACAACAAACACAGTGGAGGCTTTTGAAAACAGTTTCTCTGACAGTCATTTATCATTTTCAGCTGCACAACATGATGCTAAATGAATGATTTTCAAAAAGCAGAGTAAATGCTCAATTAACGGCATTATCAGCCATCCAAAATAACAGCCAAAACCAAAACGCTGTGGTTTACCGGTATCTCTCACCTCAGTGTCATGATGCATACCAAGTTGTGACAGTTAAATGCCTTTGTTAAGCGTGTTTTCTGTGAAGGTCTGTTATTTCCACGACCAGAGGGTCTGTCCTTCACAGGAACATGAGCAGCCTGACTCTCCTGTTTATCAACGTCCAGAGACTGACTGATTTCTCTGACAGGCAGCGCCACACAGCAGCCACTCTCTCTGACACACACACTCACACACACACACACAGAAACACACACACGCACACACACACACACACACACACACACACACACACACACACACACACACAGAGTGAAACACACGCATACACACACACACACATCTGCAACGGTGAAGCACAGTGAAACAAGGCCAACAACATTACACCGCCTCCAGGGACTCTGTTTGTGACCATTTCCCTAAAATCCATCCATTTGCTTTGACAGCAGGCATACACGGTCCATTATGATCGATGGCGCTGAAAGTGCTGCTGTACGCCTGGGCGTGTAGCGGGGTGTGATTACATCACAGCGAGGTACTTCTCTGAACACTAACACTGCAGGCTACCAGCTACCAGACAGGCCTGTGTCCTAAATTGCACCCTATTCCCTTTTAAAGGTACTACTATACCCTAGGGGTCCTGGTCAAACGTACTGCACTGTATAGGAAACAGGGTGCTTTTTGAGACACAGCTCTCAGACAGGGTTCATTTGACTGCCAGCAGATATATTGTTTTCCAGGCAGGCTGTGCACTTACATATATGCTCAATTTATGTGCACTCCAAAAACACATATGAAATACATGAATAACACGTGTGAAATACATTACTAACACACGTGAAATACATTACTAACACACGTGAAACACATTATCAAGTGAAATACATTACTAACACGTGAAATACATTAGTTGATTTGTTGTTTAGATTTTGTGCTTTTTATAACTTTTATTGATCTGTAATTGATATTAAAATGTTGACAGATACAAATCAAATCAAATTGTATTTGTCACATGCGCCAGATACAACAGGTGTAGACCTTACCGTGAAATGCTTAGTTACAAGCCCTTAACCAACAATGCAGTTCAAGAAATAGAGTTAAGAAAATATTTACTAAATAAACTGAAGTAGAAATTAAAATAAAATAAAAAGTAACACAATAAAATGACTATAATGAGGCTATATACAGAGGGTACCAGTACCAAGTCAATGTTTGGGGGTACAGGTTCGTTGAGGTAATTTGTACATGTAGGTTGGGGTAAAGTGACTATGCATTGATAATAAACAGTGGTGGTCAATGTAAATAGTCCGGGTGGCCATTTGATTAATTGTTCAGCAGTCTTATGGCTTGGGGGTAGAAGCTGTTAAGGAGCCTTTTGGTCCTAGACTTGGCGCTCCGGTACCGCTTGCCGTGCGGTAGCAGAGAAAACAGTCTATGACTTGGGTGACTGGAGTCTTTGACCATTTTTTGGGCCTTCCTCTGACACCGCCTGGTATAGAGGTCCTGGATGGCAGGAAGCTTGGCCCCAGTGATGTACTGGGCCATACGCACTACCCTCTGTAGTGCCATACCAGGCGGTGATGCAACCGTTCAGGATGCTCTCGATGGTGCAGCTGTATAACTTTTTGATGATCTGGGGACCCATGCCAAATCTTTTCAGTCTCCTGTGGGGAAAAAGGTGTTGTCGTGCCCTCTTCACGACTGTCTTGGTGTGTTTGGACCATGGAAGTTTGTTGGTGATGTGGACACCAAGGAACTTGAAATTCTCGACCCGCTCCACTACAGCCCCGTCGATGTTAATGGGGGCCTGTACGGCCCTCCTTTTCCTGTAGTCCACGATCATCTCCTTTGTCTTGATCACATTGAGGGAGAGGTTGTTGTCCTGGCACCACACCGTCAGGTCTCTGACCTCCTCCCTATAGGCTGTCTCATCGTTGTCGGTGATCAGGCCTACCACTGTTGTGTCGTCAGCAAACTTAACGATGGTGTTGGAGTCGTGCCTGGCCATGCAGTCATGGGTGAACAGGGAGTACAGGAGGGGACTAAGCACACACACCCCTGAGGGGCCCCAGTGTTGAGGATCAGTGTGGCAGATGTGTTGTTGCCTACCCTTACCACCTGGGGGTGGCCCATTAGGAAGTCCAGGATCCAGTTGCAGAGGGAGGTGTTTAGTCCCAGGATCCTTAGCTTAGTGATGAACTTTGTGGGCACTATGGTGTTGAATGCTGATCTGTAGTCGATGAAAAGCATTCTCACATAGGTGTTCCTTTTGTCCAGGTGGGAAAGGGCAGTGTGGAGTGCGATTGAGATTGCGTCATCTGTGGATCTGTTGGGGCGGTATGCGAATTGGAGTGGGTCTAGTGTTTCCGGGATGATGGTGTTGATGTGAGCTATGATCAGACTTTCAAAGCACTACATGGCTACCTACGTGAGTGCTACGGGGCGGTAATCATTTAGGCAGGTTACCTTCACTTTGTTGGGCACAGGGACTATTGTGGTCTGCTTGAAACATGTAGGTATTACAGACTCGGTCAGGGAGAGGTTGAAAATGTCAGTTGGTCCGTGCATGCTTTGAGTACACGTCCTGGTAATCCGTCTGACCCCGCGGCTTTGTGAATGTTGACCTGTTTAAAGGTCTTGCTCACATCGGCTACAGAGAGCTTGATCACACAGTCGTCCGGAACAGCTGGTGCTCTCATGCATGCTTCAGTGTTGCTTGCCTCGAAGAGAGCATAAAAGGCATTTAGCCCGTCTGGTGATCTCGCGTCACTGGGCAGCTCGCGGCTGAGTTTCCCTTTGTAGTCCGTAATAGTTTGCAGGCCCTGCCACATCCGACGAGCGTCAGAGCCGGTGTAGTAGGATTCACTCTTAGTCCTGTATTGACGCTTTGCCTGTTTGATGGTTCGTCTGAGGGCATAGGGGATTTCTTATAAGCGTCCGGATTAGTGTCCCGCTCCTTGAAAGCGGCAGCTTTAGCCTTTAGCTCGGTGCGGATGTTGCGTGTAATCCACATCGTTTGGTTGGGGTACGTACGGTCAATGTAGGGACGACGTCATCGATGTACTTATTGATGAAGCCAGTGACTGATGTGGTGTACTCCTCAATGCCATTGGATGAATCCCGGAACATATTCCAGTCTGTGCTAGCAAAACAGTCCTGTAGCGTAGCATCCGTGTCATCTGAAAACGGTCCAGATTTGACCTAATAGTGTCCTATTATACCAGCTATTAATAAAATACATGTGTAAATACTTATTACTATAAGTAATTAAATACTTACTTATTACAGAAATAGAATAGTAACACAAATTCCA
>NW_028157226.1:0-31541 GCF_964263955.1 Coregonus lavaretus | reverse complement strand
CAACGTTAAACTTCAGAGTGAGACGACGAGAGATGAAGGCAGGATGGCAATTAACTGGCACGGCTCAGTGAAGAGCTGCTGGCACAATTAGCAGGCCAGCTAGATAGCTCCCTCCATCATTGTCAGAAAGAAGACCGCTCAGGCAGAGCAGGAGACAATTGAACTTGATCACAATTAATGGCCAACTATAGCTAGTTTATTAATAGACAACTATAGCCAGTTTATTAACAGCCAACTATAACTAGTTTATTAAGTAACACAAGTATGAATGAACATGGAAGTCGTGATTTTTTGGAAGAAAGATGGAAAAAGTCCAACTACCACAAAACAGGAAGGAGAGGCAGGGAGATGCAGGCGAATCATCTATATTCATGGTACCTCCTGTCCTGTCCTGTCCTGTCCTGTCCTGTCCTGTCCTGTCCTGTCCTGTCCTGTCCTGTCCTGCAGCTGTGGATGTGGTAGCATTTACTTATGGTATTGTTTTGTTGTTTATTGTTTTGGAATGATTCCCCTGCTAAGTGTTTTCAACACAGAAATAGAAGGAAGTAAAGCAGGAATAATTATATTTCTATGGTTTTCACCATCACTGCTGATATAGAAATAGAAATGCCAACCATTGACTCAAACCACGCCCCCTGTGGTTTCATAGTGTATCATAGCAGTTTAATAAGATTGGCTGGCGTGTCACCAATGCTGAGACGCTGAGGACGAAGTCCAGGTAAAAGACATAGAGTTTCCATTATTCCTCTCATCCTCCTCTCTTGGCAGCGTCCCAAATGACACCCTATTCCCTACATAGTGCAATGCTAAAGTTGTCCATGACGTGATTTCGAACATGCACCGTTTGGATGGCTAGAAGGTCATGCTACATGCCCAACCATCCTCCCCGACCAACCTTCCTCCCCGACCAACCTTCCTCCCCGACCAACCTTCCTCCTATCATTTCTGTCATAAGTAACCACCTGTCTTTATCTGTGATTGAAATTCACTGTATACAAAAATTGTGTACAGCACATTAAAGAATTAAGCAAAAATAATCAATTTGTGTCTATTTCACATTCATCTGTGATACCGGGTTGTGTATTATAGTGTGTGGAAGGATGAAACTGTGGGAAAAGAGTAGTGCTAAGCAAACTGACGACATTGAAACCAACATGCTTGGGAAAGAGGAGGTTCTAGTCTCCAAGACTACGGAGGTGTGAGCAAAAGATTCCAGACTACATATAATATAATAATAAGACAATGAATGGGTCCTAGCACCAATCCTTGGGGCACACTGCCAGCCAGTCTTGGAGAAGCCACTCTGAAAATATACCTTACCAAGCTACCAATTACTTCACATTGAAAGAAGTTAAGCTACACTAAAGCTACCCTTAAGAACAATATAGTTCACAACATCCAAACTACTTTGTGAAACATTATCATGTGCACATTTGAAACGTCATAGACTACAAATTGCAATAAAACAGATCACTTTGGGGTCATATGTTAACAGAATGTGTAATTTAGCCTATTAAACACAAAAACTATGCTTAAAGTGAGAATTAGGCAGGTCTGATGCTGAAAAGGAAAATACAATTATTGTCTACTTCACCCATATATTATTTTTTCCCAAAAAAAAGTAGTGTGAATTCCAGTAGTTAGCTACACTTGTGTTACTTAATAAACTAGCGCGAGTTGGCTATTAATAAACTAGCTAGAGTTGGCTTTTAATAAACTGAAAACACTACCTTGAATTTACCACCAAGCTAATGCAAAATGTAGTTAAATTACTAGTTGAACTACATGTAGTTCACTACTCCCCAACACTGACCGGGGTGGGGAGGAGGGAAGAAGGGAGGGAGGGATGGAGGGGTGGGGAGGAGGGAGGGATGGAGGGATGCAGCTGCAGTGGCTTTGTGTGGACGAGAGCAGGTGATTCGTCAGGAACAGCTGGAGACAGCAGCAGAGGCTGCAGCTGCTGAGGAGAGGAGGAGAGGAGGAGAGGAGGAGAGGAGAGGAGGAGGAGACAGGCTGCAGGGGTCCAGCCGTCAGACCAGCGATCAGTCAGTCAGTCTGCATCGACCGGCCCTCAGCTCTCCTGGGTCTGATCACCTGCATGCCACCACTGTAGAGTATGCCAATCCTATGATGTTTCTCTCATTCACTACCTAAACCACTACCTAGCCGTATTCAAAAATAGCCTCAAGAGTAGCAGTGCTGAAATAGGATCCGTTTTAGATGATAATAAATACGTGGTCCTAACGCCCTCCTCCTCAGTGACTCGCCCAGCACTAAGTTCCCTTACAGCCCTCCAAGGATCCTGCCTTAGTAGAAGGTAGTGGAGGGTAGAGGCTGGTTGAGACCGAGATGGAGCGTGGTGAGGGAACGGGGGGATAGAGCGAGGTTCAGAGGCTTGGCAGACACCAATGATTAGGCTAAACACACAGTAAGAGGCCTCGCACCACCTACAGAATGTAAACCACCAACAGAATGTAAACCACCAACAGAATGTAAACCATCAACAGAATGTAAACCACCAACAGAATGTAAACCACCAACAGAATGTAAACCATCAACAGAATGTAAACCACCAACAGAATGTAAACCACCAACAGAATGTAAACCATCAACAGAATGTAAACCACCAACAGAATGTAAACCATGTAAACCATCAACAGAATGTAAACCATCAACAGAATGTAAACCATCAACAGAATGTAAACCATCAACAGAATGTAAACCACCAACAGAATGTAAACCACCAACAGAATGTAAACCATCAACAGAATGTAAACCATCAACAGAATGTAAACCATCAACAGAATGTAAACCATCAACAGAATGTAAACCACCAACAGAATGTAAACCATCAACAGAATGTAAACCACCAACAGAATGTAAACCACCAACAGAATGTAAACCATCAACAGAATGTAAACCATCAACAGAATGTAAACCACCAACAGAATGTAAACCACCAACAGAATGTAAACCACCAACAGAATGTAAACCATCAACAGAATGTAAACCATCAACAGAATGTAAACCACCAACAGAATGTAAACCACCAACAGAATGTAAAACACCAACAGAATGTAAACCACCAACAGAATGTAAACCACCAACAGAATGTAAACCACCAAAAACCCACAGGCCATTAGCCTACTTTCATTCTGTTTTACCCTCCTTTTTTCTCTTTTATGTTTAGGGGGTAGAGGGAGGGAGAGGGAGAGAGAAGGGGAGGGAGGGAGAGGGAGAGAGAGGGAGAGAGGGAGGAGGAGGGGGTGGGAGAGAGGGAGGGAGAGAGAGAGGAGAAGGGGTGGAGGGAGAGGGAGAGGGGGTGGAGGGAGAGGGGGAGGGAGAGGGGGTGTAGGGAGAGGGAGAGGGGGTGGAGGGAGAGGGGGAGGGAGAGGGGGTGTAGGGAGAGGGAGATGGAGATGGAGGGAGGGTTGAAGGGAGGGTGAGGGAGGGAGAGGGAGGGAGATGGGGTGGAGGGAGAGGGAGAGCGGGTGGAGGGAGAGGGGGGGGAGAGGGGGTGGAGGGAGAGGGAGATGGAGATGGAGATGGAGGGAGGGTTGAAGGGAGGGTGAGGGAGGGAGAGGGAGGGAGATGGGGTGGAGGGAGAGGGTGAGGGGGTGTAGGGAGAGGGGGAGGGAGAGGGAGAGGGGGTGTAGGGAGAGGGAGAGGGAGAGGGGGTGTAGGGAGAGGGGGAGGGAGAGGGAGATGGAGGGAGGGTTGAAGGGAGGGTGATGGAGGGAGAGGGGGTGGAGGGAGAGGGGGAGGGAGAGGGAGATGGAGGGAGGGTTGAAGGGAGGGTGATGGAGGGAGAGGGAGATGGAGGGAGAGGGGGTGGAAGTATAGAGTCTCTCTCTCTCATCCTCATCAACTCCTCTGTTCTTTTTATCTACTCTTTTCGAACATTCCTCTGTTCCTCTCGTGTTTGTTTTGACGACCAGAAAAACCAGAGCCAGAAAACGAAAGACAGTGTGGTGAATAAAACTCAGTGTACATTTTCAGTGTATTTTTTGTCCCTCTATACTTTAGCTTTGAAATAAAATATGGAATTGCCATGTAGAAATTCAGCTTGAAGTTGATAGTGATGCCGCTCAGAGAAGCGTTTTTCTCTGTGTCCTCTCTGTTCCACCATCAGGGAACGCAAAGAAAGAAAAATACTGAGTTTGCGGCTACATTCCAGTTTCAGGCTTTGAAATGCGACACAAAGTACATTTCAAATATCCTGAGCGTAAATGGATGATATAGGCTAGAGTAAATGTATGATATAGACTAGAGTAATTGGATGATATTGGTTAGAGTAAATGGATGATATAGGATAGAGTAAATGGACGATATAGGCTAGAGTAAATGGATGATATAGGCTAGAGTAAATGGATGATATAGGCTAGAGTAAATGGATGATATAGGATAGAGTAAATGGATGATATAGGCTAGAGTAAATGGACGATATAGGCTAGAGTAAATGGAGGACTTAAATATGAAAGCTACGTCTCTCTGTTTCAGTCTCTATTCCCAAGGCAGCATAACAGTGCATATGATTGTCTGGAAATGGACAGGTGCCAGGTGGCCGAAATGAGGGGAATCAGGTGGATGGGACGGTCGAGGGGGTAAGGTGGGATGGAGGAGATGTACTCCCTTTGCTCCCAGCTGTCACTAGCGGTGGCGTAAACAATGGTGATCGAGATCTAAGGTGGCCAGTGTCATTCACGTCAAGAAAAAAAAAAGAAGGTCTTCCAGCAGCCTCCTTGAAACGCATTGATTGTACCAGGGAGCTAAAGGCACAATATACTATTACCACAGTGTGTTAAGGACAGGCTCTTTACGAGGGCCAGTGACTATTGTCATATCTCTACGGATGGGTAAAGTATAGAGATAGAACCACTAGAACGGGCATTCCCATTCAAGTCAATGTAAATTCTATTTATATGGGGGTAAAGTTTAGACAGTGATTATTGTAATACTTGTCTGTGAGCACAGTAAAGTGATGTGGCACATTAGGTCAGCGTCTAGCAGGGAATCAACTGTGCCTAGCCTCTTCGACGCTACGATCACAGCTCTGACGCGATGGTGATCATCACTCTGTCATCCTCCAGCCTGCAACCTGCCTGCAGCCTCAAACACAGAGAAGAAGAAGACGCCGGGCCGACCGACTGACTTGCCGAGCTGAGCGCTTAAAGCTAAAACCATCTTCCAGGACAATCCATTACAGATGACAAGTTAAATGTTCCATGCTAGACCATATGGCATCGGAGCAGCACCGGTTCGGGAAATGCATCACAATTAAGGTGTTTGGCTACAGTTCAGATTCCTGCATGGATCTGTCTCCCTACAGTTCAGATTCCTGGATGGATCTGTCTCCCTACAGTTCAGATTCCTGCATGGATCTGTCTCCCTACAGTTCAGATTCCTGCATGGATCTGTCTCCCTACAGTTCAGATTCCTGCATGGATCTGTCTCCCTACAGTTCAGATTCCTGCATGGATCTGTCTCCCTACAGTTCAGATTCCTGCATGGATCTGTCTCCCTACAGTTCAGATTCCTGCATGGATCTGTCTCCCTACAGTTCAGATTCCTGCATGGATCTGTCTCCCTACAGTTCAGATTCCTGCATGGATCTGTCTCCCTACAGTTCAGATTCCTGCATGGATCTGTCTCCCTACAGTTCAGATTCCTGCATGGATCTGTCTCCCTACAGTTCAGATTCCTGCATGGATCTGTCTCTCTTTTCTCTTTACTAACCACACCACACTATCCTCACACCACTCTACTAACCACACCACACTACACTATCCTCACACCACTCTACTGACCACACCACACTACACTTGTGGTCCTCTGTAGCTCAACTGGTAGAGCACGGCGCTTGTAACGCCAAGGTAGTGGGTTCGATCCCCGGGACCACCCATACACAAAAATGTATGCACGCATGACTGTAAGTCGCTTTGGATAAAAGCGTCTGCTAAATGGCATATTATTATTATATTATTATATTATTACACTATCCTCACACCACTCTACTAACCACACCACACTACACTATCCTCACACCACTCTACTAACCACACCACACTATCCTCACACCACTCTACTAACCACACCACACTACACTATCCTCACACCACTCTACTAACCACACCACACTATCCTCACACCACTCTACTAACCACACCACACTATCCTCACACCACTCTACTAACCACACCACACTACACTATCCTCACACCACTCTACTAACCACACCACACTACACTATCCTCACACCACTCTACTAACCACACCACACTACACTATCCTCACACCACTCTACTAACCACACCACACTACACTATCCTCACACCACTCTACTAACCACACCACACTACACTATCCTCACTCCACTCTACTAACCACACCACACTACACTATCCTCACACCACTCTACTAACCACACCACACTACACTATCCTCACACCACTCTACTAACCACACCACACTATCCTCACACCACTCTAATAACCACACCACACCACACTATCCTCACACCACTCTACTAACCACACCACACTACACTATCCTCACACCACTCTACTAGCCACACCACACTACACCCTCCTCACACCACTCTACTAACCACACCACACCACACTATCCTCACACCACTCTACTGACCACACCACACTACACTATCCTCACACCACTCTACTAACCACACCACACTATCCTCACACCACTCAAGTAACCACACCACACTAAACTATCCTCACACAACTCTACTAACCACACCACACCACACTATCCTCACACCACTCTACTAACCACACCACACTACACTATCCTCACACAACTCTACTAACCACACCACACTATCCTCACACCACTCAAGTAACCACACCACACTACACTATCCTCACACCACTTTACTAACCACACCACACTATCCTCACACAACTCTACTGACCACACCACACTATCCTCACACCACTCTACTAACTACACCACACCACACTATCCTCAAACCACTCTACTAACCACACCACACCACACTATCCTCACACAACTCCACTGACCACACCACACCACACTATCCTCACACCACTCTACTAACCACACCACACCACACTATCCTCACACCACTCTACTAACCACACCACACTACACTATCCTCACACCACTCTACTAACCACACCACACCACACTAGCCTCACACCACTCTACTAACCACACCACACCACACTATCCTCACACCACTCTACTAACCACACCACACTACACTATCCTCACACCACTCTACTAACCACACCACACCACACTAGCCTCACACCACTCTACTAACCACACCACACCACACTATCCTCACACCACTCTACTAACCACACCACACTACACTATCCTCACACCACTCTACTAACCACACCACACCACACTAGCCTCACACCACTCTACTAACCACACCACACCACACTAGCCTCACACCACTCTACTAACCACACCACACCACACTAGCCTCACACCACTCTACTAACCACACCACACCACACTAGCCTCACACCACTCTACTAACCACACCACACCACACTATCCTCACACCACTCTACTAACCACACCACACTACACTATCCTCACACAACTCTACTAACCACACCACACTATCTTCACACCACTCAAGTAACCACACCACACTACACTATCCTCACACCACTCTACTAACCACACCACACTATCCTCACACAACTCTACTGACCACACCACACTATCCTCACACCACTCTACTAACTACACCACACCACACTATCCTCAAACCACTCTACTAACCACACCACACCACACTATCCTCACACAACTCCACTGACCACACCACACCACACTATCCTCACACCACTCTACTAACCACACCACACCACACTATCCTCACACCACTCTACTAACCACACCACACTACACTATCCTCACACCACTCTACTAACCACACCACACCACACTAGCCTCACACCACTCTACTAACCACACCACACCACACTATCCTCACACCACTGTACTAACCACACCACACCACACTATCCTCACACCACTCTACTAACCACACCACACTACACTATCCTCACACCACTCTACTAACCACACCACACCACACTAGCCTCACACCACTCTACTAACCACACCACACCACACTAGCCTCACACCACTCTACTAACCACACCACACCACACTAGCCTCACACCACTCTACTAACCACACCACACCACACTAGCCTCACACCACTCTACTAACCACACCACACTACACTATCCTCACACCACTCTACTAACCACACCACACCACAGTAGCCTCACACCACTCTACTAACCAAACCACACCACACTAGCCTCACACCACTCTACTAACCACACCACACTACACTATCGTCACACCACTCTACTAACCACACCACACCACACTATCCTCACACCACTCTACTAACCACACCACACTATCCTCACACCACTCTACTAACCACACCACACTACACTATCCTCACACCACTCTACTAACCACACCACACTATCCTCACACCACTCTACTAACCACACCACACTACACTATCCTCACACCACTCTACTAAACACAACACACTACACTATCCTCACACCACTCTACTAACCACACCACACTACACTATCCTCACACCACTCTACTAACCACACCACACTACACTATCCTCACACCACTCTACTAACCACACCACACCACACTATCCTCACACCACTCTACTAACCACACCACACTACACTATCCTCACACCACTCTACTAACCACACCACACTACACTATCCTCACACCACTCTACTAACCACACCACACTACACTATCCTCACACCACTCTACTAACCACACCACACCACACTATCCTCACACCACTCTACTAACCACACCACACTACACTATCCTCACACCACTCTACTAACCACACCACACCACACTATCCTCACACCACTCTACTAACCACACCACACTACACTAGCCTCACACCACTGTTACTAACCACACCACACTATCCTCACACCACTCTACTAACCAAACCACACCACACTATCCTCACACCACTCTACTAACCACACCACACGACACTATCCTCACACCACTCTACTAACCACACCACACTACACTATCCTCACACCACTCTACTAACCACACCACACCACACTATCCTCACACCACTCTACTAACCACACCACACTACACTATCCTCACACCACTCTACTAACCACACCACACCACACTATCCTCACACCACTCTACTAACCACACCACACTACACTAGCCTCACACCACTCTACTAACCACACCACACTATCCTCACACCACTCTAATAACCACACCACACTATCCTCACACCACTCTACTAACCACACCACACTACACTATCCTCACACCACTCTACTAACCACACCACACTACACTATCCTCACACCACTCTACTAACCACACCACACCACACTATCCTCACACCACTCTACTGACCACACCACACTACACTATCCTCACACCACTCTACTAACCACACCACACTACACTATCCTCACACCACTCTACTGACCACACCACACTACACTATCCTCACACCACTCTACTAACCACACCACACTACACTATCCTCACACCACTCTACTAACCACACCACACTACACTATCCTCACACCACTCTACTAACCACACCACACTACACTATCCTCACACCACTCTACTAACCACACCACACCACACTATCCTCACACCACTCTACTAACCACACCACACTACACTATCCTCACACCACTCTACTAACCACACCACACCACACTATCCTCACACCACTCTACTAACCACACCACACTACACTAGCCTCACACCACTGTTACTAACCACACCACACTATCCTCACACCACTCTACTAACCAAACCACACCACACTATCCTCACACCACTCTACTAACCACACCACACGACACTATCCTCACACCACTCTACTAACCACACCACACTACACTATCCTCACACCACTCTACTAACCACACCACACCACACTATCCTCACACCACTCTACTAACCACACCACACTACACTATCCTCACACCACTCTACTAACCACACCACACCACACTATCCTCACACCACTCTACTAACCACACCACACTACACTATCCTCACACCACTCTACTAACCACACCACACTATCCTCACACCACTCAAGTAACCACACCACACTACACTATCCTCACACAACTCTACTAACCACACCACACCACACTATCCTCACACCACTCTACTAACCACACCACACTACACTATCCTCACACAACTCTACTAACCACACCACATTATCCTCACACCACTCAAGTAACCACACCACACTACACTATCCTCACACCACTTTACTAACCACACCACACTATCCTCACACAACTCTACTGACCACACCACACTATCCTCACACCACTCTACTAACTACACCACACCACACTATCCTCACACCACTCTACTAACCACACCACACTACACTAGCCTCACACCACTGTTACTAACCACACCACACTATCCTCACACCACTCTACTAACCACACCACACCACACTATCCTCACACCACTCTACTAACCACACCACACTACACTATCCTCACACCACTCTACTAACCACACCACACTACACTAGCCTCACACCACTCTACTAACCACACCACACCACACTATCCTCACACCACTGTCATATATTTGTTGTGTTTAAGGGTTAACATGAACAGGACCAGACAACACTATATCTAAAGACAAAGGCACACAAAGCCCTGTCCCTAACAACCACCTCACTAACCCCAAACCGTCTACACATAGCGACACACACACACACACAAACACACGTCATTGGCACATTTGATAAAGACAGCCTTGCTGTAAGCCAGTGCGTAATGACACTTTAAATACCTCGAGAATCTCTCTACTCTTGTTGGATCCTGGCAGGGCTCAGACAGCCCCCCCCCCATACCACCCCTCCATGCTCTATCTCTGACTAAGCTGTTGAGGATCAGAGAGAGTGAACCTATGGACTATGGAGGGACAGGGTTTATAAAGCCATACAAGATTACCCTCTTGAGTCCCAAATAACACCCTTTCCCTATACAGGGCTCTGGTCCCCATAAGGCTGTGGTCAAGAGTAGTACACTACGTAAGGAATAGGGTGTCATTTGGGACACAGACAATGTTGGTTAATGGCCTTGTCATCCACTCTCACTGCTCGCAGAACACACACACACATACACATATACACACACACATACACACACACATACAGTGAGAGTAAAAAGTATTTGATCCCCTGCTGATTTTGTACGTTTGCCCACTGACAAAGAAATGATCAGTCTATATTTTTAATGGTAGGTTTATTTGAACAGTGAGAGACATAATAACAACAAAAAAATCCAGAAAAACGCATGTCAAAAATGTTATAAATTGATTTGCATTTTAATGAGGGAAATAAGTATTTGACCCACTCTCCATCAGAAAGATTTCTGGCTCCCAGGTGTCTTTTATACAGGTAATGAGCTGAGATTAGGAGCACACTCTTAAAGGGGGTGCTCCTAATCTCACCTTGTTACCTGTATAAAAGACACCTGTCCACAGAAGCAATCAATCAATCAGATTCCAAACTCTCCACCATGGCCAAGACCAAAGAGCTCTCCAAGGATGTCAGGGACAAGATTGTAGACCTACATAAGGCTGGAATGGGCTACAAGACCATCGCCAAGCAGCTTGTTGAGAAGGTGACAAAAGTTGGTGCGATTATTCGCAAATGGAAGAAACACAAAATAACTGTCAATCTCCCTCGGCCTGGGGCTCCATGCAAGATCTCACCTCGTGGAGTTGCAATGATCATGAGAACGGTGAGGAATCAGCCCAGAACTACACGGGAGGATCTTGTCAATGATCTCAAGGCAGCTGGGACCATAGTCACCAAGAAAACAACTGGTAACACACTACGCCGCGAAGGACTGAAATCCTGCAGCGCCCGCAAGGTCCCCCTGCTCAAGAAAGCGTATATACAGGCCCGTCTGAAGTTTGCCAATGAACATCTGAATGATTCAGAGGAGAACTGGGTGAAAATGTTGTGGTCAGATGAGACCAAAATCAAGCTCTTTGGCATCAACTCAACTCGCCGTGTTTGGAGGAGGAGGAATGCTGCCTATGACCCCAAGAACACCATCCCCACCATCAAACATGGAGGTGGAAACATTATGCTTTGGGGGTGTTTTTCTGCTAAGGGGACAGGACAACTTCAACGCATCAAAGGGACGATGGACGGGGCCATGTACCGTCAAATGTTGGGTGAGAACCTCCTTCCCTCAGCCAGGGCATTGGGAAAATGGGTCGTGGATGGGTATTCCAGCATGACAATGACCCAAAACACACAGCCAAGGCAACAAAGGAGTGGCTCAAGAAGAAGCACATTAAGGTCCTGGAGTGGCCTAGCCAGTCTCCAGACCTTAATCCCATAGAAAATCAGTGGAGGGAGCTGAAGGTTCGAGTTGCCAAACGTCAGCCTCGAAACCTTAATGACTTGGAGAAGATCTGCAAAGAGGAGTGGGACAAAATCCCTCCTGAGATGTGTGCAAACCTGGTGGCCAACTACAAGAAACGTCTGACCTCTGTGATTGCCAACAAGGGTTTTGCCACCAAGTGCTAAGTCATGTTTTGCAGAGGGGTCAAATACTTATTTCCCTCATTAAAATGCAAATCAATTTATAACATCTTTGACATGCGTTTTTCTGAATTTTTGTTGTTGTTATTCTGTCTCTCACTGTTCAAATAAACCTACCATTAAAATTATAGACTGATCATGTCTTTGTCAGTGGGCAAACGTACAAAATCAGCAGGGGATCAAATACTTTTTTCCCCCACTGTACACACACCCTGCCTGTCTGCTACTAACTCTTCATCATGATAATGCTAATGATGCCAGTCGGTGATGACAATCAAAATAATAATAACAACAACTCTGATAATATTTTCAAACAATCATTTCAATAACAATGGCCGCTCTTGAATCAGATAATAGTGGGGTACCACAAAGCTGACAATAGAGTGAAGAGTCTTTACACTACTTAGACGATATAAACTAGGTCCAGGAGAGATAAACTCAGCAAAAAAAAAGGAAACGTCCTCTTACTGTCGACTAATTACCTTTGAAAAACAGGGTCCTGAAAAAGGGACGTTTCTTTTTTTTGCTGAGTTTACATTACTTGTGTAGTGTAAAGGTCAGTCTACGCAACAGAGCCAAATTGAAAATTAAAGGCTTTTTATTAAAATATCCACACATTCGTGAATCATTGCATTAATCAAGTGTGCAACACTATGTGTAATATGGTTTAGGTGAGAAGCTCCTGTATAGTTTGAAATGCGATCCATATTTTGTTTGTCTATATACTATGGTATTTACGGTATACCAATAGCTTATTGGAACAGAGAAACTTAGTGAAACAGAGAGACTTAGTGAAACAGAGAGACTTAGTGAAACAGAGAGACTTATTGAAACAGAGAAACTTAGTGAAACAGAGAGACTTATTGGAACAGAGAGACTTAGTGAAACAGAGAGACTTATTGAAACAGAGAGACTTAGTGAAACAGAGAGACTTAGTGAAACAGAGAAACTTAGTGAAACAGAGAGACTTATTGGAACAGAGAGACTTAGTGAAACAGAGAGACTTAGTGAAACAGAGAAACTTAGTGAAACAGAGAGACTTAGTGAAACAGAGAAACTTAGTGAAACAGAGAGACTTATTGGAACAGAGAGACTTAGTGAAACAGAGAGACTTATTGAAACAGAGAGACTTAGTGAAACAGAGAGACTTAGTGAAACAGAGAGACTTAGTGAAACAGAGAGACTTAGTGAAACAGAGAGACTTAGTGAAATAGAGAGACTTAGTGAAACAGAGAGACTTAGTGAAATAGAGAGACTTAGTGAAACAGAGAGACTTAGTGAAACAGAGAGACTTAGTGAAACAGAGAGACTAATTGAAACAGAGAGACTTATTGAAACAGAGAGACTTATTGAAACAGAGAGACTTAGTGAAACAGAGAGACTTAGTGAAACAGAGAGACTTAGTGAAACAGAGAGACTTAGTGAAACAGAGAGACTTAGTGAAACAGAGAGACTTATTGGAACAGAGAGACTTAATTAAATTTTTATTTTATTTTTTTATTTCACCTTTATTTAACCAGGTAAGCCAGTTGAGAACAGGTTCTCATTTACAACTGCGACCTGGCCAAGATAAAGCATAGTAGTGCAATAAAACAACAACACAGAGTTACATATGGGGTAAAAAACATAAAGTCAGAAATACAACAGAAAATATATATACAGTGTGTGCAAATGTAGCAAGTTATGGAGGTAAGGCAATAAATAGGCTATAGTGCAGAATAATTACAATAGTATTAACACTGGAATGCTAGATGTGCAAGAGATTATGTGCAAATAGAGATACTGGGGTGCAAATGAGCAAAATAAATAACAATATAGGGATGAGGTAGTTGGGTGGGCTAATTTCAGATGGGCTGTGTACAGGTGCAGTGATCGGTAAGGTGCTCTGACAACTGATGCTTAAAGTTATTGAGGGAGATAAGAGTCTCCAGCTTCAGAGATTTTTGCAATTCGTTCCAGTCATTGGCAGCAGAGAACTGGAAGGAATGGCGGCCAAAGGAGGTGTTGGCTTTGGGAATGACCAGTGAGATATACCTGCTGGAGCGCAGACTACGGGTGGGTGCTGCTATGGTGACCAATGAGCTAAGATAAGGCGGGGATTTGCCTAGCAGTGATTTATAGATGGCCTGGAGCCAGTGGGTTTGACGACGAACATGTAGTGAGGACCAGCCAACAAGAGCGTACAGGTCACAGTGGTGGGTAGTGTATGGGGCTTTGGAGACAAAACGGATGGCACTGTGATAGACTACATCCAATTTGCTGAGTAGAGCGTTGGAGGCTATTTTGTAAATGACATCGCCGAAGTCAAGGATCGGTAGGATAGTCAGTTTTACGAGGGCATGTTTGGCAGCATGAGTGAAGGAGGCTTTGTTGCGAAATAGGAAGCCGATTCTAGATTTAACTTTGGATTGGAGATTCTTTATGTGAGTCTGGAAGTTGAGTTTACAGTCTAACCAGACACCTAGGTATTTGTAGTTGTCCACATACTCTAGGTCAGACCCGTCGAGAGTGGTGATTCTAGTCGGGTGGGCGGGTGCCAGCAGCGTTCGATTGAAAAGCATGCATTTAGTTTTACTAGTGTTTAAGAGCAGTTGGAGGCTACTGAAGGATTGTTGTATGGCATTGAAGCTCGTTTGGAGGTTTGTTAACACAGTGTCCAATGAAGGGCCAGATGTATACAAAATGGTGTCGTCTGCGTAGAGGTGAATCTGAGAGTCACCAGCAGCAAGAGCGACATCATTGATATACACGGAGAAAAGTGTCGGCCCAAGAATTGAACCCTGTGGCACCCCCATAGAGACTGCCATAGGTCCAGACAACAGGCCCTCCGATTTGACACACTGAACTCTATCTGAGAAGTAGTTGGTGAACCAGGCGAGGCAGTCATTTGAGAAACCAAGGCTATTTAGTCTGCCAATAAGAATGCGGTGGTTGACAGAGTCGAAAGCCTTGGCCAGGTCGATGAAGACGGCTGCACAGTACTGTCTATTATCAATCGCGGTTATAATATCGTTTAGGACCTTGAGCGTGGCTGAAGTGCACCCGTGACCAGCTCGGAAACCGGATTGCATAGCGGAGAAGGTACGGTGGTATTCGAAATGGTCAATTATCTGTTTGTTAACTTGGCTTTCGAATACTTTCGAAAGGCAGGGCAGGATGGATATAGGTCTGTAGCAATTTGGATCTAGAGTGTCACCCCCTTTGAAGAGGGGGATGACCGCGGCAGCTTTCCAATCTCTGGGGATCTCAGACGTTATGAAAGAGAGGTTGAACAGACTAGTAATAGGGGTAGCGACAATTTCGGCGGCTAGTTTTAGAAAGAAAGGGTCCAGATTGTCTAGCCCAGCTGATTTGTAGGGGTCCAGATTTTGCAGCGCTTTCAAAACATCAGCTGTCTGAATTTGTGTGAAGGATAAGCGGGGGGGGGCATGGGCAAGTTGCAGCAGAGGGTGCAGAGTTGGTGGCCGGGTTAGTGGTAGCCAGATGGAAAGCATGGCCAGCTGTAGCAAAATGCTTGTTGAAATTCTCGATTATTGTAGATTTATCGGTGGTGATAGTGTTTCCTAGCCTCAGTGCAGTGGGCAGCTGGGAGGAAGTGCTCTTATTCTCCATGGACTTTACAGTGTCCCAAAACTTTTTGGAGTTAGTGCTACAGGATGCAAATTTCTGTTTGAAAAAGTTAGCCTTTGCTTTCCTGACTGCTTGTGTATATTGGTTCCTAACTTCCCTGAAAAGTTGCATATCGCGGGGGCTATTTGATGCTAATGCTGTACGCCACAGGATGTTTTTGTGCTGGTCAAGGGCAGTCAAGTCTGAGGAGAACCAGGGGCTATATCGGTTCTTAGTTCTGTATTTTTTGAATGGGGCATGTTTATTTAAGATTGAGAGGAAATTACTTTTAAGGAACAACCAGGCATCCTCTACTGACGGAATGAGATCTATATCCATCCAGGATACCTGGGCCAGGTCAATTAGGAAGGCCTCCTCGCTAAAGTGTTTTAGGGAGCGTTTGACAGTGATGAGGGGTGGTCGTTTGACCGCGGACCCGTTACGGACGCAGGCAATAAGGCAGTGATCGCTGAGATCCTGGTTGAAGACAGCTGAGGTGTATTTAGAGGGTATGTTAGTCAGGATGATATCTATGAGGGTACCCATGTTTACGGATTTAGGGTTGTACCTGGTAGGTTCGTTGATAATTTGCGTGAAACAGAGAGACTTAGTGAAACAGAGAGACTTAGTGAAACAGAGAGACTTAGTGAAACAGAGAGACTTATTGGAACAGAGAGACTTAGTGAAACAGAGAGACTTAGTGAAACAGAGAGACTTAGTGAAACAGAGAGACTTAGTGAAACAGAGAGACTTAGTGAAACAGAGAGACTTAGTGAAACAGAGAGACTTAGTGAAACAGAGAGACTTATTGGAACGGAGAGACTTAGTGAAACAGAGAGACTTATTGAAACAGAGAAGACTGACGTTATTATGTAACAACCCGAATAGCCAACCCCTGCTGTACCCCTAGAGGTCCAGTCAACAGCGTCCCCCCATCTCTCAACCACTCCCTGTATTGTAGTGTGTTTTTACGATTCCAACTACACTACTACTAAACTACTACTATAGTTACATCACACTACACTACTACTAAACTACTACTATAGTTACGTCACACTACACTACTACTAAACTACTACTATAGTTACGTCACACTACTACTAAACTACTACTATAGTTACGTCACACTACACTACTACTAAACTACTTTTGACTGTATTGCAGTGTGTGTTTTTTTACGATTCCAGCTAAAGTTAGATCACACCGGGGGGATAGCAGTCTTTTACAAGTCAACTCAAATCCCAAATAAACCCTCTATTCATCATAGCAGTGGAGAATTAAACATAATAACATACAGTGGGACTACAAAGTCAGTTATACTAACAAGAGCCCCCCCCCCCCCCAGGGGCGTGAATACTAATGTAAAAGGAGATATTTCTGTATTTACTTTTCAATAAATTTGATCACATTTCTAAAAACATGTTTTCACTTTGGTATTGTGTGTAGATGGGTGAGAAAAAAACATTTATTTACTCCATTTTGAATTCAGGCTGTAACACAACAATAATAATATGCCATTTAGCAGACGCTTTTATCCAAAGCGACTTACAGTCATGCGTGCATACATTTTTTGTTGTTGTTGTGTATGGGCGGTCCCGGGGATCGAACCCACTACCCTGGCATTACAAGCGCCGCACTCTACCAGCTGAGCTACAGAGGACCACAACAACATGTGGAATAAGTCAATATATAAAGTCAATACTTTCCGAAGGCACTGTAACTACCTAGCAAGATGACGAAGAAACAATTTAATTCACTCTCCGTAATCCCATACTGCCAGTGCCAGCCCATAGTCAAATGTTTAGCTAGCTAGCTAACGTTAGCATATTCTCTAGCTAGCACAACATAGCTAGCTAGCTAGCTAAAGACACTGCACTAACTTGGCAGCTAACACAGGCGGCTGTTTTATGGAAACGATGTAATTAGAATGTCAATACTAGCTTCAGTGGTTAGCAAGCTTGGAGGAAGTATTTAGTGTTGTGTGCATTGCATTGCGTCTGAGCACTTAGCTAGCTACCATCCCATAGCCTACACTGCAGGCTATGGGATGGTTTCGTGCTCTCTGATTGGCTCAAAGTCAAGTTATTGGCCCTGACGGACATTGCAATTCTACAAGTAGAAAAGCCAGGTTCGTCGCTTCCGGGTCGGCACGCACCAGGTACTGCTTTTGTTCTAGCAAGAGAAGTAACGGCCTCCCACTGCGATAAGGACCTATCGGCAGCCTATTGGCAGTGAGATTCTCTGTGTGTTTCATACTCAACCCTTCCTGATAAAACAGCATCATGTGACTTATAACCCTAACCCTTCCTGATAAAACAGCATCATGTGACTTATAACCCTAACCCTTCCTAATAAAACAGCATCATGTGACTTATAACCCTTCCTGATAAAACAGCATCAAGTGACTTATAACCCTAACCCTTCCTGATAAAACAGCATCAAGTGACTTATAACCCTAACCCTTCCTGATAAAACAGCATCATGTGACTTATAACCCTTCCTGATAAAACAGCATCATGTGACTTATAACCCTAACCCTTCCTGATAAAACAGCATCATGTGACTTATAACCCTAACCCTTCCTAATAAAACAGCATCATGTGACTTATAACCCTAACCCTTCCTGATAAAACAGCATCAAGTGACTTATAACCCTAACCCTTCCTGATAAAACAGCATCATGTGACTTATAACCCTTCCTGATAAAACAGCATCATGTGACTTATAACCCTAACCCTTCCTGATAAAACAGCATCATGTGACTTATAACCCTAACCCTTCCTGATAAAACAGCATCATGTGACTTATAACCCTTCCTGATAAAACAGCATCATGTGACTTATAACCCTAACCCTTCCTGATAAAACATCATCTTTTTTTTTTTCTTCAGAATTTTACAAAATATCCTACCCAATCACACACCTCAAATGTAATGTTATCAGAACTCCATTTACTGTAACGCCGCTGCCTGCCTCAGATGTTGTCGTAGTACAGTTATTCCAGGGATCTCTACCGGTCCTGAACGCCAATATCCCCCCATGCATATCCCCCATGCATATCCCCCCCATGCATATCCCCCATGCATATCCCCCCCATACATATCCCCCATGCATATCCCCCCCATGCATATCCCCCATGCATATCCCCCCCATACATATCCCCCATGCATATCCCCCCCATGCATATCCCCCATGCATATCCCCCCCATGCATATCCCCCTCCACGTATATTTGGCTAACAGCTAACGGAGGAAACCAAGAGCTCACACACCACAGCAGGCGCTGTATTCAAAGAACCAAGGTTACAGGATTATAGTGAACCGTTTCCAACACCTCAGCCTTAGCTGACACGCACATTCTCAAGTACACATAGACACAGGCGCAATGCACACGCACACGCACCCGCACACACACACACACACACACACACACACACACACACACACACACACACACACACACACACACACACACACACACACACACACACACCTCAGCCCTAGGAACTAATGGCCGTCAGGAACTAACAAAACCATGAACAGATGTAGGAAGATAATGAGTGTAACACGAACCCGGCGCACACTTCACCGTTGTTAGAGCCTAGCTGACGTTCAAAGTCATTATTACACCACAACTTTAATAGCCTACGTTCAAAGAAATGACACAATACACACACAGTCTCTCTTAAACACACACGCACAGTAGATGTAGTCATTATTACACAATAACCAAACTCTGTTTCACCCATAGCCATCGGCCCTTAAATAGGCCAAAATGGAGAAAAGGTTAGAGGGAAATATATTTGTGCTTTTATTTATTTTTGAACATCCTGTGACATCCTGCTGATTTAAGCCCTACTGTATGTTACCTAATTGTAGGATACCTAATTGTAGTATAACTAATTGTAGTATAACTAATTGTAGAATATCTAATTGTAGGATACCTAATTGTAGAACACCTAATTGTAGGATACCTAATTGTAAGTCACTCTGGATAAGATTGTCTGCTAAATGACTAAAATGTCATATAAATGTACTGCTCCATTCATATGGCAGCACCATGGGGAGAGAGATAGCCCTGACTCCCTCCCGCTGACTGTCTGTCCTCTGGCCCCCACCTCCAGTGTGTGTGTGTGTGTGTGTGTGTGTGTGTGTGTGTGTGTGTGTGTGTGTGTGTGTGTGTGTGTGTGTGTGTGTTTGTGTGTGTTTGTGTGTATGTGTTTGTGCATGTCTGTGTGTATGTGTGTGTGAACATACAGTACAGGAAAAGTTTTAGAACACCTACTCATTCAAGTGTTTTTCTTTATTTTTACTATTTCTTACATTGTAGAATAATAGTGAAGACATCAAAACTATGAATTAACTCATATGGAATCATGTAGTAACCAAAAAAGTGTTAAACAAATCAAAATATATTTGATATTTGATATTCTTCAAATAGCCACCCTTTGCCTTGATGACAGTTTTGCACACTCTTGGCCAATCAGTTTGAGCCAATCAGTTGTGTTGTGACAAGGTAGGGGGGTATACAGAAGATAGCCCTATTTGGTAAAAATATCAAGTCCATATTATGGCAAGAACAGCTCAAATACACAAAAGAAACTATAGTCCATCATCACTTTAAGACATGAAGGTCAGTCAATACGGAACATTTCAAGAACTTTGGAAGTTTCTTCAAGTGCAGTCCAAAAACCATCAAGCGCTATTACGAAACTGTCTCTCACCGCCACAGGAATGGAAGACCCAGAGTTACCTCTGCTGTAGCAGATAAGTTCATTAGAGTTACCAGCCTCAGAAATTGCAGCCCAAATAAATGCTTCACAGAGTTCAAGTAACAGACACATCTCAACAGGTCAGGTCTTCATTGTCGAATTGCTGCAAATAAACCACTACTAAAGGACACCAATAAAAAGAAGAGACCTGCTTGGGCCAAGAAACACGAGCAATGGACATTACAAACACACCGGTGGAAATTTGTCCTTTGGTCTGAAGTCCAAATTAGAGATTTTTGGTTCCAACCGCTGTGTCTTTGTGAGACGCGGTGTGGGTGAACGGATGCTCTGCATGTGTAGTTCCCACCGTAAAGCATGGAGGAGGAGGTGTGATGGTGTGGGGGTGCTTTGCTGGTGACACTGTCATGTGTAGACCATGTACACTGAACAACAATATAAAAACAACATGTAAAGTGTTGGTCCGATGTTTCATGAGCTGAAATAAAAGAGGCCAGAAATAAGCACAAAAAAAGTATTTCTCTCAAATATTGTGCACAAATTTGTTTACATCCCTGTTAAAGAGCATTTCTCCTTTGCCAAGATAATCCATCCACTGACAGGTGTGGCACATCAAGAAGCTGATTAAAAAGCATGATCATTACACAAGTGCACCTTGTGCTGGGGACAATAAAAGGCCACTCTAAAATGTGCAGTTTTGTCACACAACACAATGTCACAGATGTCTCAAGTTTTGAGGGAGCGCGCAATTGGCATGCTGACTGCAGGAATGTCCACCAGAGCTGTTGCCAGAGAATTGAATGTTAATTTCTCTACCATAAGCCACCTCTAATGTCGTTTTAGAAAATTTGACAGTACGTCCACCCGGCCTCACAAACGTAACCCACGTGTATGGCGTCGTGAGGCCGAGCGGTTTGCTGATGTCAATGTTGTGAACAGAGTGCCCCATGGTGGAGGTGGAGTTAACACAATTGCATTTTATCGATGGCAATTTGAATGCACACAGAAACCATGACGAGATCCTGAGGCCCATTGTCGTGCCATTCATCCGCCACCATCACCTCATGTTTCAGCATGATAATGCACGGCCCCATGTTGCAAGGATCTGTACACAATTCCTGGAAGCTGAAAATGGCCCAGTTCTTCCATGGTCTGCATACTCACCAGACATGTCACCCATTGAGCATGTTTGGGATGTTGCAGTTCCCGCCAATATCCAGCAATTTCACACAACAATTGCAAAGGAGTGGGACAACATTCCACAGGCCACAATCAACAGCCTGATCAACTATATGCGAAGGAGATGTCGCGCTGCATGAAGCAAAATGGTGGTCACACCAGATACTGACTGGTTTTCTGATCCACGCCCCTACCTTTAAAAAAAAAAAAAGGAATCTGTCACCAACAGATCTATATCTGTATTCCCAGTTCAAATCCAAATCCATAAATTAGGGAATCGTTTATTTATTTCAATTGACTGATTTCCTTATATGAACTGTAACTCAGTAAAATCTTTAGATTATTCTAAACTGCTAGCCTTACACATACCAGTTTTAAGACATTTATTTTCTCTCAGAATAACAAGTCAAATCAAGTCCATTATGAGTAGATTTTTCCACAGGAAAAAAATTGAACATGAAAACAGAGGGAGGATAACTGTCTTGTCTGAAAGACGTCATGATGCACACACAATAACACACAATCGCACATAAACACGCACGCACACAGAAAAACACAGACACACCAGACACACTCATTCTCACACATGCACACACACAGACACACACACACACACCACACACACAGGGTGAGAGAGCCTGTTACCCAAAAGCTTTACACTGTCTGACAGAGGAAACATCTGTTCATAAAACACCAACTCGTTCAATTTAGACATGGTCAAAAGAGGGCTTAGCACACAAACACACACAGAGAGACACTGACATTTCCTCATACACATAGACACACACACACACACACACACACACACACACACACACACACACACACATTGTGATGCACAAACAATGACACACACATTCTCTTTCACATAGACATACTCTCACAGTACAGTGGCTTGCGAATGTATTGTCCCCCCTTTTGGCATTATTCCTATTTTGTTGCCTTACAACCTGGAATTAAAATTGATTTTGGGGGGGTTTGTATCATTTCATTTACACAACATGCCTACCACTTTGAAGATGCAAAATATATTTTTTTGTGAAACAATAACTTGAGCGTGCATAACTATTCACCCCCCCCCAAAGTCAATACTTTGTAGAGCCACCTTTTGCAGCAATTACAGCTGCAAGTCTCTTGGGGTATGTCTCTATAAGCTTGGCACATCTAGCCACTGGGATGTTTGCCCATTCTTCAAGGCAAAACTGCTCCAGCTCCTTCAAGTTGGATGGGTTCCGCTGGTGTACAGCAATCTTGAAGTCATACCACAGATTCTCAATTGGATTGAGGTCTGGGCTTTGACTAGACCATTCCAAGACATTTAAATGTTTCCCCTTAAACCACTCAAGTGTTGCTTTAGCAGTATGCTTAGGGTCATTGTCCTGCTGGAAGGTGTACCTCTGTCCCAGTCTCAAATCTCTGGAAGACTGAAACAGGTTTCCCTCAAGAATTTCCCTGTATTTAGCGGCATCCATCATTCCTTCAATTCTGACCAGTTTCCCAGTCCCTGCCGATGAAAAACATTGGTGTTCTCGGGGTGATGAGAGGTGTTGGGTTTGCACCAGACATAGCGTTTTCCTTGATGGCCAAAAAGCTCAATTTTAGTCTCATCTGACCAGAGTACCTTCTTCCATATGTTTGGGGAGTCTCCCACATGGCTTTTGGCAGATACTCCAATCTCCGCTGTGGAGCTTTGCAGCTCCTTCAGGGTTTTCTTTGGTCTCTTTGTTGCCTCTCTGATTAATGCCCTCCTTGTCTGGTCTGTGACTTTTGGTGGGCGGCCCTCTCTTGGCAGACTTGTTGCGGTGCCATATTCTTTCAATTTTTTAATAATGGATTTAATGATCCTCCGTGGGATGTTCAAAGTTTCAGTACAGTAACTACAGAACAGCTCAGTACAGTATAGTTAACTACAGAACAGAACAGTACAGTACTGTATAGTTTAGTGAACTATAGTATATTACAGTACATTACAGTAACAGTTTAGTGAACTACAGTACATTACAGTAACAGTTTAGTGAACTACAGTATATTACAGTAACCGTTTAGTGAACTACAGTACATTACAGTAACAGTATATTGAACTACAGTATATTACAGTAACAGTATATTGAACTACAGTACATTACAGTAACAGTATAGTGAACTACAGTACATTACAGTAACAGTTTAGTGAACTACAGTACATTACAGTAACAGTTTAGTGAACTACAGTACATTACAGTAACAGTATAGTTCCAGTAGGCTACACGTTAGGATACACCTTGAGAGAACAACAATTATTCATAGCCATGAATCTTGCCAGCAAATATCCCAACAAAGGCAGTCAGACAAAGAGAGGGAGGAAGCCAGACAGAATTTGCTAAAAGTATTTTTCCTTAAGGGAAATATTAATTACGTTTTTGCATCCATACAAAACTGTTGTTGTCTTCAGGGATTTCCCTCTCACTAAATCCCCCCCTCTGTTGGAAGAGGTTTAAAACCACAATTTGAAGAGCTTCTCACTGGCACAGCATCCAGCTAGCTCCTTAATACTCTGAGCGAGCGAGGAGTGTGTGTGTGTGTGTGTGTGTATATGCAAACCCCCCGCCAAGGTGAAACCCCCTCACCGACCGCCCACCCCTACCCATTCACCCCCCAATTTAAAATGCCCCTTGGATTAAGACAGAAAGTTGGCAGAGGTAGCGAGCGGCGCGTCGTTATTCGTAACGACTCTTCAAAGACTCTCTTTATTAGAAGAAGTAACCCTGGAGCCAGGCCAAAGGGTCCGGGAGAGGGTGAGGACCAACCCTGGTACGGTGGCTCTGAGGGGGCCAGGGAGGGGTCTGGCAGGGGGCCAGGGAGGGGTCTGAGAGGGGGCCAGGGAGGGGTCTGAGAGGGGGCCAGGGAGGGGTCTGAGAGGGGGCCAGGGAGGGGGCCAGGGAGGGGTTTGACAGGGGGCCAGGGAGGGGGCCAGGGAGGGGTCTGACAGGGGGCCAGGGAGGGGGCCAGGGAGGGGTCTGACAGGGGGCCAGGGAGGGGGCCAGGGAGGGGTCTGACAGGGGGCCAGGGAGGGGTCTGACAGGGGGCCAGGGAGGGGTCTGACAGGGGGCCAGGGAGGGGTCTGACAGGGGGCCAGGGAGGGGTCTGACAGGGGGCCAGGGAGGGGTCTGACAGGGGGCCAGGGAGGGGTCTGACAGGGGGCCAGGGAGGGGTTTGACAGGGGGCCAGGGAGGGGTTTGACAGGGGGCCAGGGAGGGGCCTGACAGGGGGCCAGGGGATGGGCATAACCAGGCCCAACCCAGCCCAAGCACCAATTCAGAGGGGGGAGACAGAGAGGGGATCCTGGTCCACACAGAACCAAAACCAGCCCCAAGGCCAATCCCCGTGGGTACCGGGGGCACACTAAATACTATGGGCACACCAGAGACCATGGGCACACGAAACACAAAGCTGCACCCTTGGTGGTCTGAAACATGGTGTGTAGCGTACTACCCCATCTCCCTCTGTCCCATGCCACATCCACACCACTCCTCCAACTACACTACACCGTGTCTTCTCCAACTACACTACACCGTGTCTTCTCCAACTACACTACACCGTGTCTCCTCCAACTACACTACACAGTGTCTCCTCCAACTACACTACACCGTGTCTTCTCCAACTACACTACACCGTGTCTCCTCCAACTACACTACACCGTGTCTTCTCCAACTACACTACACCGTGTCTCATCCAACTACACTACACCGTGTCTTCTCCAACTACACTACACCGTGTCTCCTCCAACTACACTACACCGTTTCTTCTCCAACTACACTACACCATGTCTCCTCCAACTACACTACACCGTGTCTCCTCCAACTACACTACACAGTGTCTCCTCCAACTACACTACACCGTGTCTTCTCCAACTACACTACACCGTGTCTCCTCCAACTACACTACACCGTGTCTTCTCCAACTACACTACACCGTGTCTCATCCAACTACACTACACCGTGTCTTCTCCAACTACACTACACCGTGTCTCCTCCAACTACACTACACCGTTTCTTCTCCAACTACACTACACCATGTCTCCTCCAACTACACTACACCGTGTCTCCTCCAACTACACTACACTGTGTCTTCTCCAACTACACTACACCGTGTCTCATCCAACTACACTACACCGTGTCTTCTCCAACTACACTACACCGTGTCTCATCCAACTACACTACACTGTGTCTCCTCCAACTACACTACACCGTGTCTCCTCCAACTACACTACACCATGTCTCCTCCAACTACACTACACTGTGTCTCCTCCAACTACACTACACCGTGTATTTTCTCCAACTACACTACACCGTGTCTTCTCCAACTACAATACACTGTGTCTCCTCCAACTACACTACACCGTGTCTCCTCCAACTACACTACACCGTGTCTCCTCCAACTACACTACACTGTGTCTCCTCCAACTACACTACACCGTGTCTCCTCCAACTACACTACACCGTGTTTTCTCCAACTACACTACACCATGTCTCCTCCAACTACACTACACTGTGTCTCCTCCAACTACACTACACCGTGTCTTTTCTCCAACTACACTACACCGTGTCTTCTCCAACTACACTACACCGTGTCTCATCCAACTACACTACACTGTGTCTCCTCCAACTACACTACACCGTGTCTCCTCCAACTACACTACACTGTGTCTCCTCCAAATACACTACACCGTGTCTCCTCCAACTACACTACACCGTGTTTTCTCCAACTACACTACACCGTGTCTCCTCCAACTACACTACACCGTGTCTCCTCCAACTACACTACACCGTGTCTCCTCCAACTACACTACACCGTGTCTCCTCCAACTACACTACACCGTGTCTCCTCCAACTACACCACACCGTGTCTCATCCAACTACACTACACCGTGTCTTGGAATAAAAACAGGGACGTTAAACCCACAAATATACCCACATGAATACGGCCAACATGTTCCTCCTATTAGAAACCTTTTACTGCAGTGGGCTAAATCAGAGTCACACAGTGTTTCTTGGTAGTCTTAAACAGATCTACTTTGAAACAAAAGTACACACCTCACACACATGGTTATGGGCTTAAAGACAAGAAGACCCCTGGACCATGTCAGATATAGAGTTGAAATGTATTACATTTTGAGTTTGCATCCCAATGTTACACTTTATATACATCACAGAAGACTGAAATGTAACAAAACCGTTTGACAAAGAAACACTGAATTTTCGTCATAATAAAAATAAATAAATCTTTATTAATTATGAAATTATGAGAAATATGAATAACATTCCACCCATGAGGCCAAAGAGGGCGCTTTTGGTCAGTGACTGTTGGGAAGGGCTGTCTATACCAATGTAACTCCTTCTAGGTGTAAGATGCTGGGTACACAACAAAGGGAGTGAGTGCTACCACCCTGCCATGCCATACTGCAGAGGGAGCAGCAGGGAAGACTGGCACACACAGACACACACACACACAGACACACACACAGACACACACACACACACACACACACACACACAGACACACACACACACACAGACACACACACACACACACACACACACACACACACACACACACACACACACAGACACACACACACACACACACACACACACAGACACACACAGACACACACACACACACAGACACAGACACACACACACACACAGACACACACACACACACACACACACACACACACACACACACACACACACACAGACACACACACACACACACACACACACACGCAGACACACACACACACACACAGACACACACACACACACACACACACACACACAGACACACACACACACACACACACACACACACACACACACACACACACGCAGACACACACACACACACACACACACTGGCAAAGCCCAGGGGCCAGGATGCTCTCTGTGTCTTGCCAACATTTCACATCATGCCGCCTGGAAAATCTGTATTCCAGAGCCCTTCCAAAGACCTGCATTTCAACCCACGATAAACTTCTCTTTTGTTCCCCCGTCTATACCGCTCTGCTGTTTTCCAGGACTCGAGGTTTCAAGGTTTCTCTCGACGGTACGAATTATAGTGTGGATAGTACGATTTTAGGTTAAATATTTTTGTAACTTATGAAAATAACTTTTGTACTTACGGACGAAGAAATACTGACAGCTAAATAATATATTGTTTTAATCAAAATAATTTCACCAAATAATTTATTTAGAAAATAGTGAATCAAATATTTATTTCAATAATTAAAATTAAATATACAAAATATTTTTGGGACCTTTAAAAATGAAATTCATGCTGTTCAACGCTCTTCATTTTCAGTTCAGTCAGTTTCACATGCTGTGATCAGCATCTGTTAGTAAAACGCCTACTCTTTGTTAGTGAGGAGAACGGCAGTTTGGTGTGATAATACTAACAGCATTTTACTTGGCATCGCATTAGAGCCGTACTGTAGAACAATACAGGGACTGGGGGACACACAACAATACAGGGACTGGGACACACAATAATACAGGGACTGGGGGACACACAATAATACAGGGACTGGGGGACACACAACAATACAGGGACTGGGACACACAACAATACAGGGACTGGGGGACACACAACA
The DNA here is from genome assembly GCF_964263955.1 of Coregonus lavaretus. Classification (NCBI taxonomy): domain Eukaryota; kingdom Metazoa; phylum Chordata; class Actinopteri; order Salmoniformes; family Salmonidae; genus Coregonus; species Coregonus lavaretus. The sequence continues at coordinate 2,715 of NW_028157226.1, read as the reverse complement.
ATACAGGGACTGGGGGACACACAATAATACAGGGACTGGGGGACACACAACAATACAGGGACTGGGGGACACACAACAATACAGGGACTGGGGGACACAACAATACAGGGACTGGGACACACAACAATACAGGGACTGGGGGACACACAACAATACAGGGACTGGGACACACAACAATACAGGGACTGGGACACACAACAATACAGGGACTGGGACACACCAGAAGCAGACAGAGCGACTTGGTTTAGAGGAGAAGCTGCCTGTCTTTCTGACTGGCATCGCTGTGTGCTTTGTGCCAGGCAGGGAGCGGGCAGCATTCAGAGAGAGTTGGGGGAGCGGGGAGCTTGTGCCAAACACACACACACAGTTTGGGGAGCCTGTGCCACCCGCATTCTGCAGTGCCAGAGCTACAGGGCAACCCTGTCCAGCGTAGAGAGCCATGCCCGCGCCCAGTTAGCACCCAGACCATACCAGCCAGCCCAGACCTGTCCAGCGCAGAGAGCCATGCCCGCGCCCAGTTAGCACCCAGACCATAACAGCCAGCCCAGACCAGCCCAGACTAAACCAGACCAGCCCAGACTAAACCAGACCAGCCTAGACTAAACCAGACCAGACCAGACTAAACCAGACCAGACCAGACTAAACCAGACCAGCCCAGACTAAACCAGACCAGCCCAGACTAAACCAAACCAGCCCAGACTAAACCAGACCAGCCAGACTAAACCAGACCAGACCAGACTAAACCTGACCAGACCAGACTAAACCAGACCAGCCCAGACTAAACCAGACCAGCCCAGACTAAACCAGACCAGACCAAACTAAACCAGACCAGCCAGACTAAACCAGACCAGCCCAGACTAAACCAGACCAGCCCAGACTAAACCAGACCAGCCCAGACTAAACCAGACCAGCCCAGACTAAACCAGACCAGCCTAGACTAAACCAGACCAGCCAGACTAAACCAGACCAGCCAGACTAAACCAAACCAGCCTAGACTAAACCAGACCAGCCCAGACTAAACCAGACCAGCCCAGACTAAACCAGACCAGCCCAGACTAAACCAGACCAGACCCTCTGGTAAACACTGTGGCAGACCAGACCAGAGGGGAGGGGAGGGGAGGGGAGGGGAGGGGAGGGGAGGGGAGGGGAGGGGAGGGGAGAGGCCTCTTGCAATCTGGGCCAGCTAGGATTAACAGAACAAACACACAATCACACACACACACACAGACAGACACAGACATACACCCCCACAGGGCCAGTCCCTAGCTGTTCAGTCCACTGGGAAACAGATCAGTACTCCTGCTGCACCACAGGTAAAGGGGTCAGGGGTCAAGGGGTCAGCGCTACCATCTCTATACTACCTCTGCTGCACCACAGGTCAAGGGGTCAAGGGGTCAGCTCTACCATTTCTACACTACTCCTTCTACACTACAGGTCAAGGGGTCAAGGGGTCAGCTCCACCATCTCTACTCCTCTCATGACTCACTAACACAATATTAGTTATATATTTGTTCAACCATACACTATCAACAGATTCTACATTTAACAGCTAGCTAAATTTAGAGGGGAATTCTTCTTGTCATCATTATAAATATGCCTTATAAAAGGCCTTATGAATGGGCCTTATATACTGTGGAATCATTTTTTGGGGAGAAAATAAGTGTGGACAGGAGTGACCCGCTGATCTCTCTGAGATCTCCATATCAACCCACACTGATCTCTCTGAGATCTCCATATCAACCCAGACTGATCTCTCTGAGATCTCCATATCAACCCAGATTGATCTCTGTGATCTCTCTGTGATCTCCATATCAACCCAGACTGATCTCTCTGATCTCTCTGAGATCTCAATATCAACCCAGACTGATCGCTCCGTGATCTCCATATCAATCCAGAATGATCTCTATGTGATCTCCATATCAACCCAGACTGATCGCTCTGTGATCTCCATATCAACCCAGACTGATCTCTCTGTGATCTCCATATCAACCCAGACGGATCGCTCTGTGATCTCCATATCAACCCAGACTGATCTCTGTGTGATCTCCATATCAACCCAGACTGATCTCTGTGTGATCTCCATATCAACCCAGACGGATCTCAGTGTGATCTCCATATCAACCCAGACGGATCTCTGTGTGATCTCCATATCAACCCAGACTGATCTCTCTGTGATCTCCATATCAACCCAGACTGCAGTTAAATACTGTAGGAGAGGTATTGCATTATTCCTATGGCATTACTGCATTGTATTGCATTATTCCTATGGCATTACTGCATTGTATTGCATTATTCCTATGGCATTACTGCATTGTATTGCATTATTCCTATGGCATTACTGCGTTGTATTGCATTATTCCTATGGCATTACTGCGTTGTATTGCATTATTCCTATTGCATTACTGCGTTGCATTGCATTATTCCTATGGCATTACTGCGTTGTATTGCATTATTCCTTTTGCATTACTGCATTGTATTGCATTATTCCTATGGCATTACTGCGTTGTATTGCATTATTCCTATGGCATTACTGCGTTGTATTGCATTATTCCTATTGCATTACTGCGTTGTATTGCATTATTCCTATGGCATTACTGCGTTGTATTGCATTATTCCTATGGCATTACTGCGTTGTATTGCATTATTCCTATGGCATTACTGCGTTGTATTGCATTATTCCTATTGCATTACTGCGTTGTATTGCATTATTCCTTT
>NW_028157227.1:0-65644 GCF_964263955.1 Coregonus lavaretus | reverse complement strand
TGACTTTCTCTCTCTCCCTTTCCTTTGCTCCAGCCACCACATCTCTCTTAAGATGACCACTTAAGTTCCAAATCAATAGAAGGGATCACTGTGGAACAAAGGCACTAGAAGGGAAGATTGATAAAGAGACAGGTAAAGAAATGTGGTTATATAAACTCAGTGTATTCATTAATGTTCTAGTTCTTCCAAACCCTTCCTAACCCAACACTGATCCCAGATATCCCTGAACCTGAAGCTCCATCTCTAACAATCTGCCTACGTAATAAAGAGCTGGTTTTCTCACCACTGATAATTAATCAACGTCTATTTCTCTCTCTCTTGCTCTCTCTCTCTCTCTCTCTCTCTCTCTCTCTCTGTTTATTTATTTTTTCTCCCTCTTTCTCTTTTTCAAAGGCAGGGTAAGTGGGTTTGTTAATTGGCAGGCAGCTGTGTAAAATAGGTCAGCCTGATGTCTTGATACACAGGAGCCTGCAGGAGGCCCTTAACCTTGATGGAGAAAATCCCCTCCAGGAGTTCTTTCACTCATCATCAAAACACACACCCTCTTAACCCACACACATACATACATATGTACACACAAGTGCAGTAACACAAGCCCCCTTCACTAATTCACACACAAACTTTATGAATCACACGTAGAAACACGTACAAACAGCATTTATAAACACGTTCAAAAACATGTGCGAACATGTAAAAACAAAAATCGTATGCAATCCCAACAGAATCATTTTAAAGAATAAAAAGAAATATCCTTCAATTGCAGGAGCAAAATATGCACTTAACCATTTCTGTACTCTACTTTCAAGGAAGAAAACCTTCTCTCCTCTTCCCCTCCTTTCCTCCTCTCCTCTCCTCCTCTCCTCTTCCCCTCCTCTCCTCTTCTCCTCCTCTCCTCTTCCCCTCCTCGCCTCTTCTCCTCCTCGCCTCTTCCCCTCCTCTTCTCCTCCCTTTCCTACCACCCATCCCCTACACCAGTTGATTTGATTTCCTCTGCATTTACACAGCCACTTTATGATACTGGCATATATGATTAATTTGCTGGCATATAAACAAGATAGTGAGCTTATTATCCTCTGTGGATTTGATTGGCTCTGTCCCTCGCTGTGGCTTCCTTTGGAAGCTCTCTTTGGAGTCTCACACTCGGATCCTCTGTGAGTGTTGAGGATGCTTCTCTCTCTGAGCTACCTGGGCTAACTAGCTCCTTGTCTTTCTCATAAATAAGAGATTAAATGAGGGTTTATGCATGCAGGAGTCTAAAGGAAGCCTAGTCACACTGATCAGCTTGGTGCATGTGGAGATGAGCTATCAGATTCAGGGCATGTACTTTTAAGTGACTCAAAGGCACAGAGCAACAAGTCGAGTGCAGAACTTTGGATCAATGAGTTGTGATACCTCATTTGTGTGCTTGGGAGGCCAGGCATGATTCAACGTTGAGTGGATGAGCAATGAAGAAGACCTTGCAGTGTGGTATAACTCATGCATATGTGAAAAGAGAGAAAAACATGGAAGGAGCATAAAGAAGAAGGGTGAGGGTGGCAAATAGAAAGGAGGGAGGGAGAGGAAGGAAAAAGGACGTTGCTGCAGGACGGATCAAATCCCTCAGGAGAAAGTGTGAGTGAGTTAGTCAGAGAGATAGTGAGAGAAACAGAGAGAGATGATAGAGGAGGTAGCTGTTGGACTACTCACACATTCAAGGGTTGCCAGGCTGGCCACTGAGCCTTCATTTTGATGACTGTCAGGACGTCATCACCCTGAGAGAGAGAGAGCGAGAGAGAGAGAGAGAGAGAGAGAGAGAGAGAGAGAGAGAGAGAGAGCGAGAGAGAGAGAGAGAGAGAGAGAGAGAGAGAGAGAGAGAGAGCTTTAATCAACAAATTCACTTGTCATCTGACAGATAGAGGCTCAGCCATATTCACCACATTACACTTCCAGATGAGGGGAGAGATTGGATGAAGGTCAGTTTATCTCCCCCTCTTCCACCTATTGTCACTTTCTCTCTGAGACAAAGGAGTGATAAATACAGCGTGCATCACTTCAGATAGAGTGCCGGCATCACCACTTCATAAAACCTGGATAAATATTTCATCAGTAGCTCTGGACACCGCAGGGCTCTCCGTGTCACTGCCTGAGAGAGAGGGAACGTCTCTGCGCTGGTCCCAGATCAGATAAAACACTCAAAGCACAGAGCAGGATTTAAGCCCAGACTGAACTCAGACCTGAGGGGGAGACAGCTCCCTCAGCACCCAGTCACAACAAAGGAGAAGCCTTGAGACTTAGAAAATAGAAGTAGATATGTTTCATCGACATCGGTTTTGTCTTTCAACTAGATTGTTTTGTGAAATAATACTTCCCTGTCCATATCATAGAAATGTGGTATAGAAAATATTATATAATATATGGCCTATATAATCGGTTTAAAGTTCAACATTAAACATATCTCTTGGATAACAGCATTACACATATTAAACGCTCCAGTCCATTCCAAGTGGAAACCATATTTCTTAAGCGCAATTCACTTGGAGAACAATAGGATCATTGCGACTGCAAAAGACACAATTAAAAATGTTTGAGCACCACACTGGCTCATTTGCGCCCAGCCTTTTTCATTACGGCTGCGATTTATGACATCACACTGTGGCGGAAATGGCTCTTTGGCTGTGAATAGGTGACTAACAGCTGGTGTGCATATACATTCAGATGACTAGAACATTCTGTTCATATTGTTATTGCTGAGAGAGACTGTGTGATGTACAGTAGAGTGTAGAGTGCATTCTGCCATATGTGCGATGATCCAAAACCTGCTCTGGGCTTTTAAGATGCCTTTACACAATGGTATCGATAAAGAACATTAGAAAACATTGATATATTGGTTCATATGTAATACAGCAATTATAAATCTATCAATTGGGGCGAGACTGCAGTGGAAATTGTGACATAAAAGGAATCACTGTGTCCCTATGAACAATGAACATCGAACACAAGTCATCAGAAGAAAGGAAAACTGAAGCTCAGCACATCCTTGTCAGAAGTCTGCCACCCGGCATGTTGGCACCTGTGGCACCTGTAAAGATCAAAGTGAATTATCCAATGCCAGATCATTGCTTTACAAGCCACCAATTAATGTTTCCAATAGAGGATTCCGTGCCAGTACCATCCAGTCCCATTACTGTATGTTGGGTAATCACTTTTTAATTCATTATTTCCTATAATTACCCATAGTAAAAGGCTGTGAGCCCCACCCAGGCACACAGAGCTGACGTCCTTTCTTTGTCCTCGAGAGCTGCAGCGCATGCAGGCTTTTGTTCCAGCCCATCTCTAACACATTTAACAAACTGGTCTTAAATTGAAGACCACAATTTGAAGATTATTTGAATTAGCTGTGTTAGTGCTGGGTGGAAAAAATAACCTGCACACACTGACAGCAGTTCAAAACCCCTGTTCTGACCTCTAGATCTGCACTGCCAGTACACATAAGCAGTCATAAGGCTTATTCATACTGCAAATGACCTCTGAACCTTTTTCCACACCTCTCTTATCACATTTACTTGTAATGCCAATAGGATCACAGCTAGCTTGTGGTAACACTGTCTAACTTCAGCAGTCAGCAAAAGCCACACACCCTTTGAGACCTGGCCTGATTGCCCCAGCAGCTCTTGAGGGTAACCTGTTCCGCTCCGGCTAAGTGATGAGTGCTCTATAATCAGCCAGGAAGCCTGACTGGAACCTAATCGGGGGGTTTTGTGGAGAGTTGGGTTTAGTGTAGCACCTCTGAACTCCACTGCTTCTGTCTACTGAATGTGGTGGGAAAGGCAGTGCAGGATCCAGCTAGCTCTGGTTGAGAGAGCAAAGACCTTATGGTCGTTTCCAAATGCCATGAGGGAATGGGCTACTGTCACTGAATACATATCAACTACATGCATTGGACACAGAATACACAGAATATGTAACATAATGTGGGAATACTTATCAACTATATGTACATCTTACAGTATGGCAGAATGTGTATCACATACTGTATGTATTGGATGATTCATCACAAAACAGGACCATGATTTTGGGGATTTTCACAAACTGTTGTCCATAGAAGGGTCCTTTGGAGGAAGGATTGTTGACATACATTTGTCGTTTGTATCTTAAAGCATAATTGAGAAATAATTAATTGAAGTTGGAACATTTGTGACATATTGGACTTACCCATAAGACACCATAATGTTCCATCTGTATGTGCTAAAAAGAAAAAATGGTGTCATATGAAGCTTTACCGCTTGCTCTGTAATATGAGTAGTAGTTTGATTTCAATAACAATTTTCTTGCAATAATATATTAATACTGAAAAATATAAACATGAATTAAGAAGGCCTGGGTAAGGCCAAAATGTCACACATATTCCAACTTCAATTAATATTAATATTTTTTATTATGCTTTAAGATACAAATGTCAAATATACAGTATGTCAACAATCCTTCCTCCAAAGGATCCTTCTATTGATACAATTTTGTGAAAATGTAAAAAAAATCATGGTCCTGTTTTGTTCTAGTTTCGTGAGGAATCACCCTATTGTGGAACACCTCAGTGACAAAGAACAGGTTAGTCTGCATACTACTGTAACAGAAAGCAGAGCAAAACAACTGATAAACTAAGGCTGCTCATTTGAGCATACACCCCGCCAAGACTCCTCTTCAGTTCCCGCTGTGTCTATTGTTGCGAGTCTATGCCTCTCTGACGCATCATAGAAAATAAGATTTGATTCATCTTTGTTTCAGACAAGTGCTTTGTCGCCAAAGAAACATAATGGCCTGTGTCGTTCAGAATAGCTCTGCCGGGATGATGATTGTGTTTTAGATTTGGACTTGAAAGGAAACATCAGGGAAATAGATTAATGAAACTTTCCACTCATGGTGAAGGGAGGAAGATGGGGAGGGAGAGAGGAGATGGAGAGAGAGAGAGATTGCGAGAGACAGACAGAGAGAGCAAAAGAGAGAACAGAGAGACTGACAGAAGTCCCTAAAAAGCAGATGAAAGAGAACAAGAGAGAGGGAGAATGAACCAGCCACTCTAGTGGGACGTGTGCTTATGAGGAATGGATCTGTTCTCTCCTCTCACTGAACCAGCTGGAACACACTGACAGACCTCTGGATGTGGATGGCAGTGTATGTGTGGTGTGTGTGTGTGGGTGTGGGTGTGTGTGTGTGTGTGTGTGTGTGTGTATATGTGTGTGTGTGTGTGTGTGTGTGTGTGTGTGTGTGTGTGTGTGTGTGTGTGTGTGTGTGTGTGTGTGTGTGTGTGTGTGTGTGTGTGTGTGTGTGTGTGTGTGCGTGTGGTCTGCTTCAAAAGGCACTCCAGGGAACCAAGAGATAGAAGGGGGACAGATTTTCAAAGCGCACTCAATCAACTTCAGAACATCCTGCCCTGATCACTGCATTCTATGTCACGTCAGCCAGCCCCATTCCCCAGTCACTTTAAAATCCATTTGATTTAATTGAACCACCCACAGGTAGTGCCCTGGCTCGGATCGTTAAGGTAGCCTATTCCTCGCCACTTTCAGGATGCCATCAAAAGAGTATGCCACAACAGGCTTCTCATCACAAAGCGGCAAGGATGAAAACAATGTTCTTTTAGAGATGTTTTGTTTGTTTTCATGTTTACCAAAAGGAAATGCATTCAAAATGTGTTTGAATGCTATAAGCAATTCAGCCACCCCATCACTTGGGATCATGGTCTCTTTTTTCGGGGAAATAATTGTCAAACTTGATTTGAAAAGCAAAGTGGTGATTCTTTCACTCGTCTCTCTCCTTCTCCCTCTCCCTCCCTCCCTCTCTTTCATTCGTCCTCTCTCTCCCTCTTTCTTACTCTCCCCTCTTCTACGCTCTCGTTTTCTCTCCCACTCGCTCTCTCATTTCCTCTGTGTGATGATACTCTCAAATCTCATACAATAGATCATGAACATAATCCTAGAGTAGCACCTGGGAAGTCTCTGATTGAACACCACTGTGCTAATGATTGTAACATCCACTCAGCGTGTTATGAATGCTAACACAACATCAGCTAGCCAACTGCAGGGGGGATATGTAGTGAGGTTGATCGACAAATAATAGTGTAATGATGTTATTCTTATAATGAATGGTACAATAAACGTATGAGTTCATACTGAGTGAGTGGGTTACTGATGTGCTAGAATAGTACCAGAGACAGTAGATCGTGGCAGTGCTCTTTTCTAATTCATGTAAATAGGCTATCTGGGAAAGCTGTATTGGCATTGTAAAATAAAGTGTTATTGTCTCCAGCTTAGATATGTCTCTGTTCCTCTCATTTTCAGACCGAGGAAAGATGATCTCTTTTAAAAGCCCCCATCTCTTTTAGGAAAGACATTCCAAATGAAATTAGTTTCTTACAGGCAACATTGCTCTAATTAATATGATGCATGAGCTCAGGTTGCTGCTTGTAGAATTTAATTTAATGAAGTTGACAAAGGTCGTACACAAAGGTTGTACACAAGTTGACAAAGGTAATCACACTGAACAGGTACAACAAGGTGATGTTAGAGATAGCTAGCTAGATAGCTAGATAGAAAGATAGAAAGATAGATAGATAGATAGATAGATAGATAGATAGATAGATAGATAGATAGATAGATAGATAGATAGATAGATAGATAGATAGATAGATAGATAGATAGATAGATAGATAGATAGATAGATAGATAGATAGATAGATAGATAGATAGATAGATAGATAGATAGATAGATAGATAGATAGATAGATAGATAGATAGATAGATATATGTGTGTGTGAGTGTGTGCGTGTGCATGTGTGTGTGTGTGCATAACTGTTTGTGCATGTGTGTGTTCTGCATGCTCCTCAACTTTCTATAATTGCCTGTGTGTCTGACCTTCCTCTCTAGGTCTACTCTGCTCACTGTGGCCTCGCTCATTACCATAAAAACCTTGGAAGGGAATATGTAGCATATCTCCCTCTAGGAGAGGCCAGGCTGGTCTGCTGCTCAGAGGGCTTACAGGCCACATCTAACCAGTAGGTTTTAATAGAAACAAACACCAGAGTTCAATATACAGTACAGACAGGTACATTTGTGAAAGTTAACGATCATTTCACATACCTCTGTAAAGGAATAAAGCTACTAAAACAATGTCACGGTTTCGGCCGAGGCTGCTCCTTCTCCTTGTTCGGGCAGGCTTCGGCGGTCGTCGTCTCCGGAGTACTAGCTGACACCGTTCTTTGTTTTCGATGTTTGTTTGGTTTGATCTGTTTGGTACACCTGTTCTCGTTTAGTGTTGATTATGTGTCCTTTAAGTTCTCGTTGTTTCTGTCATGTGTTTGTGTGTAGTTGTTCTTTTGTCAGCTGGAGCAGTCAGTACATTTTTTCTCTATTTGTTGTGTTTATAGAGAGTCCGCACTTGTTGTGCGCGTTTGGTGCATTTAGCTTGTTTACACAGTGTGCGTAATTTTCTCGTGCCTCCGGCTCTGTTTTGTAGCCGTGTCATTTTGTCTTGACTAAAGACTTTTGGACTAAGCCTCTGTGTCCTGCGATTGATTCCTACACCACATCCACGCCTTCTGACAAACAACTTGCACTGAACTTATGTGGGATTGATACACAATGATTGGTGGAAGGTATACAAGGATCAACCATAAAACATGCATTATTGTAGACCCTTTCTGACAAGCATACATAACACTAATCCACACAGTCGACGCAAAATTCATCTAAAATATGACATTGAAGGGAGACTGCAAATCACACAATAGTGCTAGCTATTTCCTTGCCTGTGTAATACTAGGGAACCAACACATTGAACATACACTCTCTCAAGCCATCACATTGCAGTACTGTCTTCCGGAAGGACACAGATGAAAAAATAAATGTTGGTGGTTTTACCCTAAGAGGGTCTTCAGAGGTACTCTCTCTTTCTCCCCATCTCTAGATCATCAAATGGACCATGCCTCTACAGAACACATGAGTTGTCTTCCTGATAGAGGGCCACTTTGTCCAAGTAGTTATAAACCAGTGGGCTAGGTAGAATTTACATGGCAATGCCTCCCACCTGTCAAGTTCTAGTGGTAGCCAAACAGTTAAAATTTGATAACTTTATATAGTTGCACAGGGTCTCTAATAAACCTTGGGCACAGCAAATCATTTTCTATTCCTCCATCACTAAGATAAATAACACTTAGTGAAAGGCTGTGTGCTTTAAAAGGTTAACACTTTCACAGTGGTCTCGTCTCATCCCCAGTCCCTACGGAGAGTGGAAATTGAATATGGGGCCTTTTAATTGGCCGGTCTGGAGTCTGTCTATCTGATCATGGTCAGTGCGAGCAGCAGCCGCGTCTGCCTCATTCTCCGGCCCGCTGCTTTTAATCCATAATGAAACGTTTGATGCAGAGGCCTCACTAGAGCCACACTGTAATTGCCTTGCATACAGGGGGGAAAACATATTCTATGTCATATTACTCCAGGCAGTAAATATAGCAGTGGTAACTGGCTTTGACTGCTCTGTAAATGTGCCTATAGTATAAGAGGTGATGCTGGCGGAGCCGATGGCAGTCCATTCACGGTGCTGTACTGCCACTTTGGGTTCACGAGATCTGTCCTAGGTGATACACACAATCTGATTGGCACAGGTGTGGCTTGGCAGGGAAGCAGAGAGGTCCTGGAGAAGAGAGAGAGGGAGAAAGAGAGATGACTCCTGGCCTCTTCACTCCTTCACCTCTTCACAGAGACATGCTGCGCTTGAAGTGGAGTGACAGAAGAGGAGAGGAGGAAGAGGAGGGGAGGAGGAGGCGGTAAAAGGTGAGCAATAACTCTTTGAGGTGGGGCATGTGGGACCTGCTCCCTCCTGGCTTTACGAGACAGCTTGGCTCCCACACAGCCCACCCATAATGAAATGTAGTCTTAAATAATGAGGGTTCAAAAGCTCTCCTCCCTTGGCAGAGCGATCAGATCCAGACACTCATAGTTTAAGGTACCCTGTAGAATACTAACAGGGCTTAGAAGGAGAGAGCGATTGAGGTGTAGGGGAAGAAGAGAGAGAGAAGAAAGAAAGATAACAATAACCCAGAATTGTGAGGGAGAAAGTGGGAATGACCAAGAGCCATGTCAAGAGATAGAGGGAAAAAATAAACCCTTGTCAGTAATGACTACAGTGTACTGAGTCTTCCAAAATTACAAATGTAGTGAGCAGTGGCATTTGAGACCGAAACACAGTACTGCGATGGCACTTAATGAGAGCAATAAACCAGCATCCAGCCTATTTCCTACCACTGGGGACCAGCAGATAGGCTACAGCATTTATCTTCACAAGCGTGTGCAACGCAGAGAAAAAACGCCAAAATGCTTCTTAGCAGTGGGCAGGAAATAGAAGCTTCCCACACACACTTTCTAATCTGGTTGAGAAAGACATCAACCGAACACGATAATCGAGTCTATTGTAAGTGAAAGAGTGGTACTTTGTAGAGAGAATCGACGGGAGTTTTGGCTTCCACATCAGACATGCAGTGATTTGGAGCCAAAACACCTCAACTGAGAAGTGAGTGTGTGTTTAGCAGTCAACTCGTCGCAGATACATGAACTGCAGATCACACACACACACACACATTCACAGACTAATGTGAGCTTTGTGATTTACGAGCTTTGCAGTTTTATGTCTGTAAATGCATTCTCGATACCACGCTGTCTCGTGAAAAAAATGATGTGATGACGTGATTAGATTGTTAACGTAGCTAAAACGAGCTCTGGCTCAAAGCAGCCTCATAAATGTTTTCAGTAAGACATTGTCATACAGAATTGAAATATCTAGTCAATACATTTTGAATTGAATAACAATGCTTGTGAACTTCAGAGCTGTAACAATTTCACACTTTGGCTTTGGTTAAAGGCAAGTAAAAATGCATACTAGTAGTAGTCAATGCTCCTGCTCGAGAGACTACACATTCTGGGTGATGCGAAGCAACGTCAACATCTCATTGGCTATTGCTGATCACCGTTCTCACACTACAAGAGCATTGCAGATTTTGTGCGGATAAAATCAAACTTCCCACAGGGCACAGATGTCAGTTCAACGTCTAGTTTTGATTTACATTCGGTTGAGTTGTCAACTAATGTGAATTAAACGTGAAATCAACAAAACATTTCAACATGTCATTGGATTTAGGTTAAAAGTTTGTTGAAAAAAAAACGAAATACCCTTACGTTGATGACTTTTTGCAAATCCAATTAGATTTCCAAGTTGATTCAAAGTAATCACATAGATTTTTTGGGGTTGAAATGAAACAAAGTTCATTCAACTAGTTTTTGCCAAGTGGGATGTTTGAAAATATTGGGATGTCTGGGGTCAAAGACTGGATCGGTACCACTCAGATTGCATCTCTGACCCGCTCACATTAAATGAGCATTGTGATGGCCGGGCGCCCCGAATAGTTATGGGGAATTTATGTACGATCTCAAAAATCTGTCTGGGACAGCTAAATCGGTGCCAAAATTGTGTAGTGTACACCCGGCTTCACAAACACACATAATCACTAATGGGCCCTTGACAGACTGGTGAGCTACACCTAGTATAGCAATCTGACAGACAGAAAGGGAGAGAATGAGAGCGAGAGAGAGAGAGAGAGAGAGAGAGAGAGAGAGAGAGAGAGAGAGAGAGAGAGAGAGAGAGAGAGAGAGAGAGAGAGAGAGAGAGAGAGAGAGAGAGAGAGAGAAAGAAAGAAAGAAAGAAAGAAAGAAAGAAAGAAAGAAAGAAAGAAAGAAAGAAAGAAAGAAAGAAAGAAAGAAAGAAAGAAAGAAAGAAAGAAAGAAAGAAAGAAAGAAAGAAAGAAAGAAAGAAAGAAAGAAAGAAAGAAAGAAAGAAAGAAAAACAGACATACGGATGGACGGAGAGATGGACAGCCAGACAGACAAAAGACACCTGTAGAGGATCAATTTGTTCAAATAATATAATATGATTACCATTGACTGAGGCCCCATTGTACTGTACACTGGCTCTACAACGCAATACTGTGAGAGTGGTTCATTGGATGACGTGATTGATTGAGGTTAGGGCAGCGTTTACAGAATATCACAGAGGCAGAAAGCTAATGCCCTATCCACTTTACCAGGGCCTCATACACTGCATGGCTTCAACATAACCACTGTTATCAAATGTTATAGAATACCACCATTTAATCTAGAGGCCCAGATAAACTACAGTACAAACTCTTTCTTCCTGTTCATATCGCACAGCATTAGACCTACGCTGGGCTGAGCTGGGTTTTCAAATCAACACTCAGTCAGCTTTGGATATGGATGTGCTGCTGCCAGCGCTGTCAAATCCGCTGTTTGTTTTTGGAATACAGATTACCTCGGAACATGACGGGGAGAACATGTTAAAAGAAAGAAAGAAAGAAAGAAAGAAAGAAAGAAAGAAAGAAAGAAAGAAAGAAAGAAAGAAAGAAAGAAAGAAAGAAAGAAAGAAAGAGAGCGTGTGTTGGGAGCACTGGGTCCAATCTGTTCATTAGCTACGGTGCTAAATTGATAAGTTCACCGCAAACACCAAAGTAGCCTGCCATAAATAAACCCAAGACACTTGTGCCGCTTCACACAACTTTGCCATTAGGGTTAATGACCGGTAACGCCTGGATTTATTGGCTTAATGACAAACGCGCCACACATCATTACCTTAGCAATGCCCGCCACAGCCCCCGCCTGCACTACTCAATTAATGACAGGAACCACTCCAGCACCGATTTGTTTGCTTTCCAATTTAATGAACACATTAGAATCTCCGCCTGCTGCTACTGCCACTGCCTCCGCGACGGTAGGTTAGAAATATCTGCTGTCTAACTTGAACGTGATTATTATGACAGTTTTACACTGAAACACAAATAAAGAGAAAACACAGGATCTTCGGATTAACTATGATGGAGGTGGCGGCAGATAAAACTTATTGGAGAATCAACACAGATGTCAACTCTGTGTCACGCCCTGGCTCTGAGGACTCTTATATGTTGAGCCAGGGTGTTAGTTTCTATGTTTAGTGTTCTATGTTCATGTTCTAGTTCATGTGTTTCTATGTTGGCCGGGGTGGTTCCCAATCAGAGGCAGCTGTGGCTTGTTGTCTCTGATTGGGAAACATACTTAGGCAGCCTGTTTTGCACTTGTCATTTGTGGGATCTTGTTCCGGAGAGGTTTGTGTTTGTTAACCTTAGGACTTCACGTATCGTTGTGTTGTTTTGTTGTTCGTGTTTAAGTACTCATTAAAAGATGTACGCATATCACGCTGCGCCTTGGTCTGTTGCTTATAACGATCGTGACAGAAGATCCCACCAAATAAGGACCAAGCAGCGTGTCCAGGAGCAAACGCCGGAGGTAACGCTAGTGGATGTCCTCCTCGGTTGGGGGAAGATCACAGAGGAGGAAGCCGTCCGCTACCGGAGGGCGATGAGGGAGGATGTCCAGGCAGGAGAGGAGAAGCGGCGCCAACCGGGCCGTCGTCGGACAGGCGAGAGGCAACCCCAATAATTTTTTTGGGGGGGGCACACGGCATGGACGACGAGGCTGCTGGAGGCAGCTACAGGGCGAGTTTGTGGACTAGGAGAGGAGGCCACCAGGTTACGCATTGGTCAGGAGGGAGAAGGAGAGTGTGGAAGCACGGCGAGAGGAACTGAGTAGGCAGCAGAGGGAGCGGAGGTTTATGAGGAAACCCAGTCCTGCTCCTTGCACCAAGCAAGTGGTGTATGTCACCAGTCCGGTCCGGCCCGTTCCTGATTTCCCGCACAAGGCCAGTGGTGTGTGTTCCCAGTACGGTCAGGCCCGTTCCTGCTCCCCGCACTAAGTTAGTGGTGCGTGTTCCCAGTACGGCCCAACCCGTTCCTGCTCCCCGCACTAAGTTAGTGGTGCGTGTTCCCAGTCCGGCCCAACCCATTCCTGCTCCCCGCAATAAGTTAGTGGTGCGTGTTCCCAGTACGGCCCAACCCGTTCCTGCTCCCCGCTCTAAGTTAGTGGTGCGTGTTCCCAGTATGGCCCAACCCGTTCCTGCTCCCCGCACTAAGATAGTGGTGCGTGTTCCCAGTCCGGCCCGACCCGTTCCTGACCCTCGCACCTAGCCAGTGGTGCGTGTCGCCAGCCCGGCCCGGCCTGTTCCTGCCCCTCGCACCAAGCCTGTGGTGCGCGTCGCCAGCCCGGCCCGGCCTGTTCCTGCCCCTCGCACCAAGCCTGTGGTGTGCGTCGCCAGCCCGGCCCGGCCTGTTCCTGCTCCCCGTACCAAGCCAGTGGTGCGCGTCGCCAGCCCGGTCCGGCCTGTTCCTGCTCCCCGCACCAAGCCAGTGGTGCGCGTCGTAAGCCCGGTCCGGCCTGTTCCTGCTCCCCGCACAAAGCCAGGGGTGCGCGTCGTCAGCCCGGTCCGGCCCGTTCCTGCTCCCCGCACCAAACCAGTGGTGCGCGTCGTCAGTCCGGCACAGCCCGTGCCTGTTACAGCGGGACCAGACCAGGGGCGCCACGGGGGGGGTAGCGAGAGAGTGGTGGTCACGCCCGGAACCGGATCCGCCTCCGAGGCGGAATGCTCACCCAGCCCCTACCCTCTTGAGTTTGTGTGGCGCGGTCGCAGTCCGCGCCTTTGGGGGGGGGGGGGGTACTGTCACGCCTTGGCTCTGGGGACTCTTATATGTTGAGCCAGGGTGTTAGTTTCTATGTTTAGTGTTCTATGTTCATGTTCTAGTTCATGTGTTTCTATGTTGGCCGGGGTGGTTCCCAATCAGAGGCAGCTGTGGCTTGTTGTCTCTGATTGGGAAACATACTTAGGCAGCCTGTTTTGCACTTGTCATTTGTGGGATCTTGTTCCGGAGAGGTTTGTGTTTGTTAACCTTAGGACTTCACGTATCGTTTTGTTGTTTTGTTGTTCGTGTTTAAGTACTCATTAAAAGATGTACGCATATCACGCTGCGCCTTGGTCCGTTGCTTATAACGATCGTGACACTCTGCCTCTAAATTACATTACAGTACATTTGCAAATGTTATGTTAAGAGCAGCCATTTCATGGAGTTATGGAGAAATTGTACCTCTCCAGGATAAATAAAAATGTCATGTTTTTTTTTGTTATCAAGTGAATGCATTAATAGAAGATTCACACAACCCTGTTTAAATAGTATTTGGCCCCATGCCTGTTACATCAGATAACAGCATCAAAGTACATGAAACAACAAAGGCCTTGTTACGATCGTCGGATATAGAGGACCAAGGCGCAGCGTGGAAGGTGAACATACTTATTTATTAAATGATACACGAACAAAACAACAAATCGATACGTGACGTCCACAGGTGCAAAACACAAACCAACACGGAACAAGATCCCACAAACACTGTGGGAAAACCAACTGACTAAATATGGTTCCCAATCAGAGACAACCAGCAACAGCTGATACTCGTTGCCTCTGATTGAGAACCACTCTGGCCAACATAGATATACAAAAACTAGACTAGACACAACGAGCACAAAACATAAACTCTACACACCCTGGCTCAACTTAAAAGAGTCCCTAGAGCCAGGGCGTGACAGTACCCCCCCCTAAAGGCGCGGACTGCGACCGCGCCTAAACATCACCGAACAGGGGAGGGCTGGGTGGGCATTCCTCCTCGGAGGCGGTTCCGGCTCCGGGCTTGACCACCACCCTCTACTGACCCCCCCGTAGTGCCCCTGGTCTGGTCTAGCCCCACTGGCTGGAGCTGGACTGGACTTCGGTGGAGATTGCTCAGGCTCCGGTGTGGAGCAGCTGACCGGTACCTGACCAGGCACCGGTGAAACGGGCACGGGCTGGCGACGCGCACCATTGGCTTGGTGCGGGGAGCAGGAACAGGCCGGGCCGGGCTGGCGACGCGCACCACTAGCTTGGTGCGGGGAGCAGGAACAGGCCGGACCGGGCTGGCGATGCGCACCACAGGTTTGGTGCGGGGAGCAGGAACGGGCCGGGCCGGGCTGGCGACGCGCACCATTGGCTTGGTGCGGGGAGCAGGAACAGGCCGGGCCGGGCTGGCGACGCGCACCATAGGCTTGGTGCGAGGGGCAGGAACAGGCCGGGCCGGGCTGGCGACGCGCACCATAGGCTTGGCACGATGGACAGGAACAGGCCGGACCGTACTGGGAACACACACCACTGGCCTTACACGGGGATCAGGAACGGGCCGGACCGGACTGGCAACACACTTCAGTACCTCTCGCCGTGCCTCTACATTTTCCTTCCCTCTATACACCAATGGCTCCCGTAACCCGGTGGCCTTCTCTCCTCGTCCACCAACTCGCCCCTTATCTGCCTCCAGTGGCCCCGTCGTCCCTGCCATGTGCCCCCCCCTAAAAATTTATTGGGGGTGCCCCTCGCCTGTCCGACGACTGCCCGGTTGGCGCCGCTTCTCCTCTCCTGCCTGGGCACGCTGCTTGGTCCTGTATTGGTGGGATCTTCTGTCACGATCGTCGGATATAGAGGACCAAGGCGCAGCGTGGAAGGTGAACATACTTATTTATTAAATGATACACGAACAAAACAACAAATCGATACGTGACGTCCACAGGTGCAAAACACAAACCAACACGGAACAAGATCCCACAAACACTGTGGGAAAACCACCTGACAAAATATGGTTCCCAATCAGAGACAACCAGCAACAGCTGATACTCGTTGCCTCTGATTGAGAACCACTCTGGCCAACATAGATATACAAAAACTAGACTAGACACAACGAGCACAAAACATAAACTCTACACACCCTGGCTCAACTTAAAAGAGTCCCTAGAGCCAGGGCGTGACAGGCCTAATGTGAGTCAAAAAAGGATGATGTCCATGTTCTTTATAGTAGTAGGTACTGTACTGTATGCTACTGGAAAGAAAAGCATGAAAGTGAATTTGCCACTTTAACAGCCAGACACAGACAAATACACTCCGACTCCATGGACACACACACACACACACACACACACACACACACACACATACACACTGATAAGGTGGTTACGGTGTTCAGATAAATACAGTGGCACAGATTGCCAATTTTTGCTCTGATTCCTAGGCCGTTCTCAGGGCAGGAGAGGGAGGAGGGATCTCTTGCATTTGGAGACTGACGAATCAGCAGAAAAGTGGATTGGGCTTCACACCAAAAGCCCATAGGGCTTTCTTCCTGGCAGAGGTGGTCAAGGCTTCAAACTCTGGGAAGGTACTTTCTAAATTCTAAACTTATGCTTTAGCATTGCATGTTGCCTTAGATTGTATTCCTCTGGCACAATGGCAGACATAGCCATAACACTAAGACAAGCTGCCATAACACTAAGACATACTGCCATAACACTAAGACATACTGCCATAACACTAAGACATACTGCCATAACACTAAGACATACTGCCATAACACTAAGACATACTGCCATAACACTAAGACAAGCTAGAGAGAAGCATTCAAAGACCCATACGCACAAAGTTGATTTAGACACAATTGACTGGATCAATTTCAGCTCAGAGACTATAATTGACATACCAGCATTTTTGTCATATTGATTGGCTTCAAATGTCAGCTTTTGTTGGCTGTAATGTGTTTTCAGAAAAAAATTATTTTGACCACTCGTAATACAAAAAAAAAGATTCTGAAGAAAACGTTCACACAAAGAAAGCTCTATCACTCTGAGATATCCTTGAGATCTTTTGTCAGCTCCAAAAACATTTGCAGTGAAGTTGTGATTCACTTGCACCAGCAGTAAGGACTGTTTATTACACATGTTATGTCATTTTTATGAGAGTGTTATGTAGCCTTATTATAGAGGTTCAAAAGTACCATCTAATTTACGTCTCTCTGCTCAGAATATTGGGAAAGCAATAGGTTATAAACCGTGCTTTCACCTCTCTTATCCCATACAGAACAGTCTTTACATCAAGAAAGTAAGGAAAGCATTTTTTAAGTATTCCACCAGGGCCTTATAGTGTGCTGGTGCAAAAACAGTCTCCACAGAGGAAGGGCATATCAGAGCCCATGACAGGACACTCAATGACTGATCCCCATTAGTTACATAACAGGACATGGTCCCTGGGTTCTCCCACCACAGAGACCCACCAATTAGTTGTTCAGAGAGTATGTTGTTTCCCTTCTCTGACTAATTTAATAGGAGACAATAGCAGATCTATTATCTCAGAGTTATCCTCTGCAATGGTAGAGAGAAGAGTGAGAAGTGAGAGAGAGAGAGAGAGAGAGAGAGGGGGGGGGGGGGGGAAGGAGAGAGGGAGGGAGGACCTCTCATGATGCTCTGAGTATCCAACCCTCTCTTCTTCTCAACTTCAATGAATTATTTTCTTCCTGGATGTTTTTGGTTGAGTACATTGAAGCTTTCTTCTTGCTTCCCAAAAAGTCCCATTTGATGCCATATTCAAGCTCCTAATTAATTGCAGTAAAATATCCTAAAATCACTGTGCAAGAAGCAGGAAAAAATACTTTCATACATTTTTTAGATGCTTATTACTAATGCATTTCAGAGGGAAAAACATGTACACCCAAATGTTCAGTCAGATTCAGACCTTGTTCTCTACCTCTTTACCACATTTAGACAAACGATCTCTTTCTCATCCCACTCTGCATGGTCTTAGACTTCATAGATGACATCATAGCTTTGCTGGTAGTATGTCGTCTGTGACACAGTGTTGGTTGGGACATACTGCGATGAGTCACAGTCCCTCTCATTAATCAGTGTCAGCCTAAACCAGCCAGTCAGGTCTGACCAAGCAGACAGGAACATTGCTACTCCAGGGAAAGGCAGAAATGTGGCCCTGATTAAAATATGCTATTCGATAACATAACATCTGCTCCAAATTAATTATCTCACTGTAGTCCAGCGTGGCGAGAAAAAGGCGCATTTGTCAATGCCAAGCATGCAATTTCCTTCTGATTTTTGCCATTTTTTGTGCAAGGAAAACACTCCAATGAATTAATTTTCCATGTTGTGGCAGAATTAGATTCCATTTACAGATGGTGGGCCAGGTTAACAGAACATTTGTGTGGGAAAAGGCTTGACAGGATGGAGTATTATGAATAGCATTGGCTGTAATGATTAATAGCACTAGAAACAACAGCATATATTCATTACTAGACGTATTCATACAATTCCCAAGTTTAGTCTAATACTTTCAAACAGGTGCTATACGTCAGTTAGAGAGTTTGATGAACCGGGAAAGAGAAGCAACTGAGCATACATTTCAGATAGGTACCTGGCATGTGTGTGTGTGTGCAAGCATTGTGTGTGTGTGTGTGCACACTTGTATGTGTGCATGTCTGAGGCCTATAGAGCGGAGTTCTCTAATCTCATGGCTGAACGATGACAACTCCTGTCCAAACGTCATGCTCCCGTGAATACACTTAAGATAACCTAGGCTAACATATGTCACCATCTGCCAACACTCCTAAACCCAGACCTCTGTAACATATTAACATTTAGCTATCTCCCTGTGTCTGTCTGTCAGAATCCAAACATATTCGTTTTTGTTATTTTCTGTACACTTCCTCCTATCTTCCTATTTTTTTGTCTTGAATCTGACTTCTGAATGTGGAATTTTCCCAGTTAGTGATGACAATGCTCAACAGTGCTCACAGAAGACTTTACTCTCTATATATCTGGCTCATTGCATGGTAGCCCTGGTTTAAAAGCCTTTCTTTTTCTCATCCTTTGAACAAAGGTACGGAGGAGGAGATCTCATCTCACAGTTATAGTACAGACGCACTTCTCAATTCACAAGGACACTTATGAATATTTATAATGGCATTACCGGCTTGTTATTGCTAGATTAGGCTTCTCCCTAATGTCCATTTAAATTTGCTCTTGACCTGTTAAATAGGGACATTACGTGTTGGATGTGAGCCCACTGTCAGAGGCCCCGGACACCAGGGGCAGGGCGCTCAGCTGGGAACGAATTGGCCTGTCGCGGGCCCTCAGACTGTGGAGATCAGCAATGAAATTGGTTCAAGGCATTTAAATATTGCCTCTCAGGTCGGCAGGGTCGGGGGAGAACAATGGACAAATATTGTGCTCCTCTCGTAATGGGAGGGTCCATAGGTTTCACTGTGACTGCTTGAAAGCAGTTATCCAGTTTCGACTTTCGCATGTTAGAAAGTGAATGGCTTCGTTTTTGGTTTATAATCAAACTAGTCTTTGCGGACTTCGTAAGATACTGGATTGTATTCTTCTTTTACATTCCTGACTGCCTCTCTCCTCAACTCTACTTCTCATGACCAGTCTTTCCCTCTTGTTCCCTTAGCTGGTAAGAAACAGTGACTTGTTGAGATGCTAACTCTGCAACACTAGTTCTCTGTGGCACACTGCATTTCATGCTTAATATCGAATTAGCATAGATGAGAAGGGGGAGTTTTCACAAATATTGAAATGCTCTTTCGACCTCTCAGCTTGGGAGGCAAAGAATTGTGTGCAGTGTGTGTGGGTGTGTGTGTGCATGCTCATCTGTGTGTAACCCCACCTGTGCCTATGTGCATGACAACGTGTGTCTGTGTGTGTGTACTTGTGCATTAATTGGCTGTCAAATACCAACCTTGTCACACTCAACATGTGGGTGTGTGTATGTATATTGTTCGTGTGTCCTGTCAGTTCGTCTGCATTAATCTGTTCCACATCTAGCTCTGTTTTAATTAGACAAACAGATGACAGCAGAGGCAGGAGACAGGAGGCAGGCCGTGTACAGCAGCTTACAGAGACTCAGTGCTACTGTACAGTACGCTAGCAAGCTAGAGGA
This sequence comes from Coregonus lavaretus, assembly GCF_964263955.1. Taxonomy (NCBI): domain Eukaryota; kingdom Metazoa; phylum Chordata; class Actinopteri; order Salmoniformes; family Salmonidae; genus Coregonus; species Coregonus lavaretus. The sequence goes on along the minus strand of NW_028157227.1, from coordinate 45,891 downwards.
GCGTGATGCCTGTCAGGACGCCATATGCTAGCCTAACCCAACAGTAGGGTAGAGACAGGTTGGCAGAGACAACAGGGTGGGCAGAGCTACTAAACAAAGCTTGAGGAAAAGACAAAGATCGCATTGTGATGAATACCATTGTTAATAACAGCATTGTGGTGTACCCCATCACAGCATGAACGCCTAGTTTTTGATTAATGATTGGCTTGGAAAGGCTTTGAAGGGGGGGGGGGTAAGAGAGGGTGGGAGAAAGAGAGAGGGTGTTAATTACCATGACCTTTAGCATCAGCTTCACTACTGTAATAGAGTCCTTATAGCTCTCACAGAGAAGATGACAGGGGAGGAAAGGATGGAGAGGAGAGAAGAAGATGGGGAGGTATTACCATCAAATGCCGCCTCCTATTCGTCTCACTGTCATTCTCAGTCTGGACTATTCAGCTAAAAGCGAGATAGGGCAAAATCAGGGAATAGCAGATAAGCTGGACAAGGTAACAGTATCCCCATCTCCACCTCATCCCCTGAAACAGTGCCTGCAGATTGAATATAAATAGCACTTAAAGCCAGCCATTTGGCAGGCTCCTTCTCCACAACTGCCTAAAAACACAGAGGACATTAGGGAGAAAGTATCTAAAACATCTAAATCCAAAATACTCAAAAGCAGCTGCCAGGTGCCACACTGTCAGACGCTTGAAGCCAAAAACCATCCACACACAGTGGGGAAAAGGGTGCTACCATGTGGTGAGTAGGGGTTGGCATATTCATAGCTATGCCAATGCATAATCCCCTACCTCCATCAGTTCAGTTCAGTTCCCACAATCTTCAACTCCATCACACCATCCATCCCCAACCTTACTCCACACCTACCTCCATCTTCCATCAGTCCAAGAGTGTCATCGTGTGTTACTGAATGAAAATACCTCATTCAACATATTTCCCTCCATACCCCAGCTCAATTAGCTCTAATAAATAGCCAGATAGCTTGCTTGATATTAAGGCTAATAAATAACCTTGGCGTGTCTGTATTTCATTCTAATTGCACTTAGTGGCACCATCTTTCATATTCTGACAAGCTTCTGCAAGGTTATCCCGCTCTGTTCTATTCCATTCTAATTTCTGTTTTTCCACTCCACTTGAGTGTTGGTGAATTGATACTGTATGCAGGGTAATATGTTACAGCCTCGCCTTGTATAGAGAGTCAATGGGTTCAAGAGAGAGCTTCAAGGACCACAGAACAAATCCAATCCTTTCTGTTCGAGACCTTGAGTCAAAGTAACCCTTCTTTGGGTACCATTATCGATTCAAAGATAACATCTCAAATGCAATGTGATACAACAGCTTTCCCTTGTGTCCCTGACCGCAAGTGGAAAACATCCTCTTGCCTCGTCACGCCAGATTTGGTACAAAATAATTCAATTTAATTACTGCATGATAATTCCAAGGAACATGGAGTGCTCCAGAAGAGAAATTATGTTGAATAGAACGTTTTGTATCTTATGAGGAATAAACTGACTCTGTATCTCTGAACCTAATTAACTTCCAGTAGCACAACAATTCAGAATGATCTCTTGTTCTTTCAAGTTCAGAAAAACCTCACCAAGCTCATCCTCTCTTTAGTTTTTTCTTTGTTCCCTTCCAAAAAAAATAAAAAATATTTTAATTAAAACTTAGAGGCTCATTTTTTGTGTTCTAAGGACAGGATAGGGACAGTGTCCCAATTAGACTCCAATCTGTCTACCAGATCTTTTAATCTCCTTGTTTTGGTCGGATATGAACACCCAAGCAGCATAGTCCAGGCTGCACAATCTGCAGGCTCTCTCACGCATGCACACGACTCAAGACTCATCCTCGCTAATTCAGAACTGCGATTTCATTATTCACCCAATATCCACACTGGGGAATTCTGGGTAATTGATTCTAAGCCGCCACCCTGTGATGTCACTGCCTGCCAAACAAAACAGGTGTGTGGCCTTGTTTGAGTGCTCACCCACCACCAGGAGAAAAGGTTCTCCAAACAAAGCGGCCATCGTCCCACAGTGATTTCCATTAATCACCTTACAGGCGTCGCAATAAATATTCATAAGCCCTTATCTCATTAGGGATGAAATTCCTCTCAGAGAACTGAATAGATCAGTTATCTAATCAAATCGTTTATATCCCTCCATCCTCTCTGGCCTTGCTTTATCGGCAGCCAAAATTACTGGAGATTTGGGTTTCTTACAGCCCTAAGTTTGATGGGGAGGGAATTGGGGAGTTCAGATAAGGGAGCGTAGATGGAAGGAGGAGGGGGTTATCAAATAAATGAGAGCCTTAGGAAGGAAGCAGATGACAGTTTTATTTCTCTACTCTCTTCTCTCCCTCACTCTCTTTCTTCCCAGGGTGTCATTACTGGGGCAGGAGGAGGAGGAGGCAGAGGAGGATTTGAATTTCACAGCATTTTCTGTATTTTTTCTCTCTCTCCCGCAGTTTCTACTCTGTGTTCAGCAAGGTGCCAAATGAACACCTGCTCAAAACCATCAAGCATCCATTTGGAGCTCTGGACTGAGGTTGTACACTTACATGGTGTTCGTTTACAATCTGCATGGGGATACACTGATTCCCCCTGTCTGTTTGAGGCTCTGTCAAAGTATTGGTAGATGAGACAAGCCTGGCTAGGTCCAATGCTGAGGTGAGGTGTGAGCCTGCTAACAACAGTGGTACATCTCTGAGCTCCCAGTGAAAACGGACAGGTTGCTTCACCGTCTGCAGGGCTTCTCAAGCAGCTGGCGGGAGAGAACAGCTGTCCCCTGGGAGACGGCCATGCATGCCTGTCGAAGCGGATGTATGTGTTGAAGCACAGACAGAGGGAATCGATGTGAAATGTGACACCAGCATGAACAGCCATTTTGGATAAATTAGAAACGGCATTCCCTGACTTCTGTAGCCCTCCCCTAGTCTCGCGTGGCCAGCCTTCCAAAATCCTGTCTCATGCTATTGGAAGTCTGGTGAATTTCATGTTTGGATTTCGAGTTGAAATGGGAACAGTAGCATTCAGCGCTCTTACTCATGGCTCTGAGTAGAAATTACGTATCCCCTCAGGAGAGGCATTTCCTTGTGTTTCGTTTTATGTTTCTTTCTTGTTTTGTCTGTGTCTTTCTACGTGTCTTGTTTTGTCCGTGTCTTAGTAGCCTATGCTGGATTCCTTTGTATCTTATGCATGCTAGATTGTTGAAAGTCAGATTTTTTTTTTACAAACACAATGTCTCTTGGTTAGATAAGTGCCAATGCATTATTGGAATTTAAAGTGTAAAACTTTTTAAACTTGATTGATTGAAGTTTTTTGGGGGGCTTAGTCTTCTGAAGGCATGTTTGAGAGAACAGACTGTTGGGAGTCACTGAACATCATGGTCAACAGACACAAATGATCACCATGCAGATGTGTGTTGCAACAATCTGCATCACAACAAAATGGGAGCTGACAGTTTATGCCCGCACACACACACACACACACACTACAGTGAAATAACGAGATTTCATGCACACACTATTAACATCTGATCCATTGGATGTGTGCCTTGACTGGAATCTAACAATTTACATTTACGTCATTTAGCAGACGCTCTTATCCAGAGCGACTTACAAATAGGTACATTCACCTTATAGCCAGTGGGATAACCACTTTACAATGTTTTATTTATTTATTTATTTTTTATTTATTAATTTATTAATTTATTTTTATTTGGGGGGGGGGGGGGGGGGGGGGGTGCATTCACCCAATAGCCAGTGGGATAACCACTTTACAATTATTATTATTATTTTTTTTATTTTTTTTGGGGGGGGTAGAATGATTACTTTATCCTATCCCAGGTATTCCTTAAAGAGGTGGGGTTTCAAATGTCTCCAGAAGGGGGTGAGTGACTCCGCTGTCCTGGCGTCGTGAGGGAGCTTGTTCCACCATTGGGGTGCCAGAGCAGCGAACAATTTTGACTGGGCTGAGTGGGAACTATGCTTCCGCAGAGGTAGGGGAGCCAGCAGGCCAGAGGTGGATGAACGCAGTGCCCTCGTTTGGGTGTAGGGACTGATCAGAGCCTGAAGGTACGGAGGTGCCGTTCCCCTCACAGCTCCGTAGGCAAGCACCATGGTCTTGTAGCAGATGCGAGCTTCAACTGGAAGCCAATGGAGTGTGCGGAGGAGCGGGGTGACGTAAGAGAACTTGGGAAGATTGAACACCAGACGGGCTGCGGCATTCTGGATGAGTTGTAGGGGTTTAATGGCACAGGCAGGGAGCCCAGCCAACAGCGAGTTGCAGTAATCCAGACGGGAGATGACAAGTGCCTGGATTAGGACCTGTGCCGCTTCCTGTGTAAGGCAGGGTCGTACTCTCCGAATGTTGTAGAGCATGAACCTACAGGATCGGGTCACCGCCTTGATGTTAGCGGAGAACGACAGGTTGTTGTCCAGGGTCACGCCAAGGCTTTTCGCACTCTGGGAGGAGGACACAACGGAGTTGTCAACCGTGATGGCGAGATCATGGAACGGGCAGTCCTTCCCCGGGAGGAAGAGCAGCTCCGTCTTGCCGAGGTTCAGCTTGAGGTGGTGATCCGTCATCCATACTGATATGTCTGCCAGACATGCAGAGATGCGATTCGCCACCTGGTTATCAGAAGGGGGAAAGGAGAAGATTAGTTGTGTGTCGTCAGCGTAGCAATGATAGGAGAGGCCATGTGAGGATATGACAGTGCCAAGTGACTTGGTGTATAGCGAGAATAGGAGAGGGCCTAGAACTGAGCCCTGGGGGACACCAGTGGTGAGAGCACGTGGTGCGGAGACAGCTTCTCGCCACGCCACTTGGTAGGAGCGACCGGTCAGGTAGGACGCAATCCAAGAGTGAGCCGCGCCGGAGATGCCCAGCTCGGAGAGGGTGGAGAGGAGGATCTGATGGTTCACAGTATCAAAGGCAGCAGACAGGTCTAGAAGGACAAGAGCAGAGGAGAGAGAGTTAGCTTTAGCAGTGCGGAGAGCCTCCGTGACACAGAGAAGAGCAGTCTCAGTTGAATGACCAGTCTCGAAACCTGACTGGTTTGGATCAAGAAGGTCATTCTGAGAGAGATAGCAAGAGAGTTGGCTAAAGACGGCACGCTCAATAGTTTTGGAGAGAAAAGAAAGAAGGGATACTGGTCTGTAGTTGTTTACATTTACATTTTAGTCATTTAGCAGACGCTCTTATCCAGAGCGACTTACAGTTAGTGAATACATATATATATATATATATTTTTTTCATACTGGTCCCCCGTGGGAATCGAACCCACAACCCTGGCGTCGCAAACGCCATGCTCTATCAACTGAACTACATCCCTGCCGGCCATTCCCTCCCCTACCCTGGACAACGCTAGGCCAATTGTGCGCTGCCCATGAGTCTCCCGGTCGCGGCCGGCTGCGACAGAGCCTGGATTCGAACCAGGATCTCTAGTGGCACAGCTAGCACTGCGATGCAGTGCCTTAGACCACTGCGCCACTCAGGAGACTTGTTGACATCAGAGGGATCGAGTGTTGGTTTTTTGAGAAGGGGTGCAACTCTCGCTCTCTTGAAGACGGAAGGGACATAGCCAGCGGTCAAGGATGAGTTGATCAGCGAGGTGAGGTAAGGGAGAAGGTCACCGGAGATGGTCTGGAGAAGAGAGTAGGGGATAGGGTCAAGCGGGCAGGTTGTTGGGCGGCCTGCCGTCACAAGTCGCAAGATTTTATCTCGAGAGAGAGGGGAGAAAGAAGTCAAAGCATAGGGTAGGGCAGTGTGAGCAGGAACAGCAGTGTCATTTGACTTAACAAACGAGGATCGGATGTCGTCAACCTTCTTTTCAAAATGGTTGACGAAGTCATCCACAGAGAGGGAGGAGGGGGGGGGGGATTCAGCAGGGAGGAGAATGTGGCAAAGAGCTTCCTAGGGTTAGAGGCAGATGCTTGGAATTTAGAGTGGTAGAAAGTGGCCTTAGCCAGAGGAGGGAGGGAGTGAAAAGATGCCAGGTCCACAGGGAGTCTAGTTTTCTTCCATTACTGCTCGGCTGCCCGGAGCCCTGTTCTGTGAGCTCGCAATGAGTCATCAAGCCACGGAGCTGGAGGGGAGGACCGAGCCGGCCGGGAGGATAGGGGACATAGAGAGTCAAAGGATGCAGAAAGGGAGGAGGCAGAATCAGGAGATTGGAGGGAGAAGGATTGAGCAGAGGGAAGAGATGATAGGATGGAAGAGGAGAGAGTAGCGGGAGAGAGAGAGCGAAGGTTGCGACGGCGCATTACCATCTGTGTAGGGGCAGAGTGAGTAGTGTTGGAGGAGAGGGAGAGAGAAAAGGATACAAAGTAGTGGTCGGAGACTTGGAGGGGAGTTGCAGTGAGGTTAGTAGAAGAACAGCATCTAGTGAAGATGAGGTCAAGCGTATTGCCTGCCTTGTGAGTAGGGGGGGACGGTGAGAGGGTGAGGTCAAAAGAGGAGAGGAGTGGAAAGAAGGAGGCAGAGAGAAATGAGTCAAATGTAGACGTAGGGAGGTTGAAATCCCCCAGAACTGTGAGGGGTGAGCCATCCTCAGGAAAGGAACTTATTAAGGCGTCAAGCTCATTGATGAACTCTCCAAGGGAACCTGGAGGGCGATAGATGACAAGGATATTAAGCTTAAATGGGCTAGTGACTGTGACAGCATGGAATTCAAATGAGGAGATAGACAGATGGGTCAGGGGAAAAATTGAGAATGTCCACTTGGGAGAGATGAGGATTCCTGTGCCACCACCCCGCTGACCAGATGCACTCGGGGTATGCGAGAACACATGGTCAGACGAGGAGAGAGCAGCAGGAGTAGGAGTGTTTTCAGTGGTAATCCATGTTTCCGTCAGCGCCAAGAAGTCGAGGGACTGGAGGGTAGCATAGGCTGAGATGAACTCTGCCAATGGTCCTTATCCAGCTTCTGGCAGAGAACAACACATCTGTTCCCACTCTACAGTCAGGGGTGGAGAGGGGATGAGAATAACTGTAACACAATGTCTGTTGCTCAGTGATAGACCAGTGTGTCGATACTCTGGTGTGATCTACTCTATCTTTAGGTAATATTATTTTTACACGTGGTCTTCATCACTACAGCATGCTACAGTGCCATTATCCCTACTAAGGTCTTTAAAAAAATACACCACCAGAGTGAGACAGACAGAAAAACAACATCCATCCACCTGAGGAGAAATTAACTGCTGTCACGGAACGACCCTGTGGCCTTAGCTATGATGGATAACACAAATGTCCCTATGGCCTTAGCTATGATGGGCAAACATAATCATCCTTGTGGCCTTAGCTATGATGGGCAAACATAATCATTCACGTGGCCTTAGATATGATGGGCAAACATAATCATACTTGTGGCCTTAGCTATGATGGGCAAACATAATCATCCTGTAGCCTTAGCTATGATGGGCAAACATAATCATACTTGTGGCCTTAGCTATGATGGGCAAACATAATCATCCTGTAGCCTTAGCTATGATGGGCAAACATATATTGATGATGATAACAGCGCCGGAGAAGATGGCTGCCGTTTTACAGCCCTCTAACCAATTGTACTATTATGTGTGTTTTTCCGCATTATTTGTAATTTATTTTGTACATAATGTTTCTGCCATCGTCTCTTATAACCAAAAAGAGCTTCTGGATATCAGGACAGCGATTACTCACCTCGTATTGGACGAAGATTTTTTCATCAACGAGGCGGCCGCGAAGGATATCATACAGACACCCGACAAGGCCCAAATCCCCGTCATTCGCGTGAGGAAGAGACTGAGATATCGTGGACGTAGATCGGGGTGCCTTGTAAGGATCCGACGGCGAGCGAGTAAACTGCCTCTTCCATCAATCCTATTAGCCAATGTTCAATCATTTGAAAATAAATTGGATGACCTAAGATTATGGTTATCCTACCAACGGGACATTAAAAACTGTAATATCTTATGTTTCACCGAGTCGTGGCTGAACGACGACATGGATAACATACAGCTAGCGCGCTATACGCTACATCGGCAGGATAGAACGGCTGACTCCGGTAAGATAAGGGGTGGCGGTCTGTGTATATTTGTAAACAACAGCTGGTGCACAAAATCAAATACTAAGGAAGTCTCGAGGTTTTGCTCGCCTGAGGTAGAGTATCTTATGATAAGCTGTAGACCACACTATTTACCAAGAGATTTTTCATCTATATTTTTCATAGCTGTCTATTTACCACCACAAACCAATGCTGGCATTAAGATTGCACTGAATGAGTTGTACAAGGCCATAAATCAACAGGAAAACGCTCATCCAGATGCAGCGCTCCTAGTGGCCGGGGACTTTAATGCAGGGAAACTTAAATCCGTTCTACCTAATTTCTACCAGCATGTTAAATGTGCAACCAGAGGAAAAAAAAAACTCTAGACCACCTTTACTCCACACACAGAGACGTATACAAAGCTCTCCCTCGCCCTCCATTTGGCAAATCTGACCATAACTCTATCCTCCTGATTCCTGCTCATAAGCAAAAACTAAAGCAGGAACCACCAGTGACTCGGTTAATAAAAAAGTGGTCAGATGACGCAGATGCTAAGCTACAGGACTGTTTTGCTAGCACAGACTTGAACATGTTCCGGGATTCTTCAGACAGCATTGAGGAGTACACCACATCAGTCACTGGCTTCATCAATAAGTGCATCGATGATGTCGTCCCCACAGTGACCATACGTACATACCCCAACCAGAAGCCATGGATTACAGGAAACATCCGCACTGAGCTAAAGGGTAGAGCTGCCGCTTTCAAGGAACGGGACTCTAACCCGGACGCTTATAAGAAATCCCGCTATGCCCTCCGACGAACCATCAAACAGGCAAAGAGTCAATACAGGGCTAAGATTGAATCGTACTACACTGGCTCTGACGCTCGTCGGATGTGGCAGGGCTTGAAAACTATTACAGACTACAAAGGGAAGCACAGCCGTGAGCTGCCCAGTGACACAAGCCTACCAGACGAGCTAAACCACTTCTATGCTCGCTTCGAGGCAAGCAACACTGAAGCATGCATGAGAGCACCAGCTGTTCCGGATGACTATGTGATCACGCTCTCCGTAGCCGATGTGAGTAAGACTTTTAAGCAGGTCAACATTCACAAGGCCGCAGGGCCAGACAGATTACCAGGACATGTACTCCGAGCATGTGCTGACCAACTGGCAAGTGACTTCACTGACATTTTCAACATGTCCCTGACTGAGTCTGTAATACCAACATGTTTCAAGCAGACCACCATAGTCCCCGTGCCCAAGGACTCTAAGATAACCTGCCTAAATGACTACCGACCCGTAGCACTGACGTCTGTAGCCATGAAGTGCTTTGAAAGGCTGGTCATGGCTCACATCAACAGCATTATCCCAGAAACCCTAGACCCACTCCAATTTGCATACCGCCCCAACAGATCCACAGATGATGCAATCTCTATTGCACTCCACACAGCCCTTTCCCACCTGGACAAGAGGAACACCTACGTGAGAATGCTATTCATTGACTACAGCTCAGCATTCAACACCATAGTGCACTCTAAGCTCATCACTAAGCTAAGTATCCTGGGACTAAACACCTCCCTCTGCAACTGGATCCTGGACTTCCTGACGGGCCGCCCCCAGGTGGTAAGGGTAGGTAACAACACATCTGCCACACTGATCCTCAACACGGGGGCCCCTCAGGGGTGCGTGCTCAGTCCCCTCCTGTACTCTCTGTTCACCCATGACTGCATAGCCAGGCACGACTCCAACACCATCATTAAGTTTGCCGACGACACAACAGTGGTAGGCCTGATCACCGACAACGATGAGACAGCCTATAGGGAGGAGGTCAGAGACCTGGCCGTGTGGTGCCAGGACAACAACCTCTCCCTCAACGTGACCAAGACAAAGGAGATGATTGTGGACTACAGGAAAAGAAAGAGGACTGAGCACGCCCCCATTCTCATCGACGGGGCTGTAGTGGAACAGGTTGAGAGCTTCAAGTTCCTTGGTGTCCACATCACCAACGAACTATCATGGTCCAAACACACCAAGACAGTCGTGAAGAGGGCACGACAAAGCCTATTCCCCCTCAGGAGACTGAAAAGATTTGGCATGGGTCCTCAGATCCTCAAAAACTTATACAGCTGCACCATCGAGAGCATCCTGACTGGTTGCATCACCGCCTGGTATGGCAACTGCTTGGCCTCCGACCGCAAGGCACTACAGAGGGTAGTGCGTACGGCCCAGTACATCACTGGGGCCAAGCTTCCTGCCATCCAGGACCTCAAAACCAGGCAGTGTCAGAGGAAGGCCCTCAACATTGTCAAAGACTCCAGCCACCCTAGTCATAGACTGTTCTCTCTGCTACCGCACGGCAAGCGGTACCGGAGTGCCAAGTCTAGGTCCAAAAGACTTCTCAACATCTTCTACCCCCAAGCCATAAGACTCCTGAACAGCTAATCATGGCTACCCGGACTATTTGCACTGCCCCCCCACCCCATCCTTTTTACGCTGCTGCTACTCTGTTAATTATTTATGCATAGTCACTTTAACTCTACCCACATGTACATATTACCTCAACTACCTCAACTAGCCGGTGCCCCCGCACATTGACTCTGCAACGGTACCCCCCTGTATATATAGCCTCCCTACTGTTATTTTATTTTACTTCTGCTCTTTTTTTTCTCAACACTTTTTTTGTTGTTGTTTTATTTTTACTTTTTTTGTTAAAAATAAATGCACTGTTGGTTAAGGGCTGTAAGTAAGCATTTCACTGTGATGTCTGCACCTGTTGTATTCGGCATATGTGACCAATACAATTTGATTTGATTTGATTTGATATTCATCCTTGTGGCCTTAGCTATGATGGGCAAACATAAGCATCCTTGTGGCCTTTGCTATGATGGGCAAACATAATCATCCTGTGGCCTTAGCTATGATGGGCAAACATAATCATCCTTGTGGCCTTAGCTATGATGGGCAAACATAATCATCCTTGTGGCCTTAGCTATGATGGGCAAACATAATCATCCTGTAGCCTTAGCTATGAATGGCAAACATAATCATCCTTGTGGCCTTAGCTATGATGGGCAAACATAATCATCCACATGGCCTTAGCTATGATGGGCAAACATAATCATTCACGTGGCCTTAGATATGATGGGCAAACATATTCATCCTGTAGCCTTAGCTATGATGGGCAAACAATCATCCTTGTTGCCTTAGCTATGATGGGCAAACAATCATCCTTGTGGCCTTAGCTATGATGGGCAAACATAATCATCCTGAAGCCTTAGCTATGATGGGCAAACATAATCATCCGTGTGGCCTTAGCTACAGTTGGAGTCGGAAGTTTACATACACTTAGGTTGGAGTCATTAAAACTCATTTTTCAACCACTCCACAAATTTCTTGTTAACAAACTATAGTTTTGGCAAGTCGGTTAGGACATCTACTTTGTGCATGACAAGTAATTTTTTCAACAATTGTATACAGACAGATTATTTCACTTATAATTCACTGTATCACAATTCCAGTGGGTCTGAAGTTTACATACACTAAGTTGACTGTGCCTTTAAACAGCTTGGACAATTCCAGAAAATGATGTCATGGATTTAGAAGCTTCTGATAGGCTAATTGACATCATTTGAGTCAATTGGAGGTGTACCTGTGGATGTATTTCAAGGCCTACCTTCAAACTCAGTGCCTCTTTGCTTGACATCATGGGAAAATCAAAAGAAATCAGCCAAAACCTCAGAAAAAGATTATAGACATCCACAAGTCTGGTTCATCCTTGGGAGCAATTTCCAAATGTCTGAAGGTACCACGTTCATCTGTAAAAACAATAGTATGCAAGTATAAACACCAAGGGACCACGCAGCCGTCATACCGCTCAGGAAGGAGACGCGTTCTGTCTCCTAGACATGAACATACTTTGGTGCAAAAAGTGCAAATCAATCCCAGAACAACAGCAAAGGACCTTGTGAAGATGCTGGAGGAAACAGGTACAAAAGTATCTATATCCACAGTAAAACGAGTCCTATATCAACATAACCTGAAAGGCTGCTCAGCAAGAAAGAAGCCACTGCTCCAAAACCTCCATTAAAAAGCCAGACTACGGTTTGCAACTGCACATGGGGACAAAGATCGTACTTTTTGGAGAAATGTCCTCTGGTCTGATGAAACAAAAATTGAATTGTTTGGCGATAATTACCATTGTTATGTTTGGAGAAAAAAGGGGAAGGCTTGCAAGCCGAAGAACACCATCCCAACCGTGAAGCACGGGGGTGGCAGCATCATGCTGTGGGGGTGCTTTGCTGCAGGAGGGACTGGTGCACTTCACAAAATAGATAGCATCATGAGGAAGGAAAATTATGTGGATATATTGAAGCAACATCTCAAGACATCAGTCAGGAAGTTAAAGCTTGGTCGCAAATGGGTCTTCCAAATGGACAATGACCCCAAGCATACTTCCAAAGTTGTGGCAAAATGAAGGTCAAGGTCAAGGTATTAGAGAGGCCATCACAAAGCCCTGACGTCAATCCTATAGACAATTTGTGGGCAGAACTGAAAAAGCGTGTGCGAGCAAGGAGGCCTATGAACCTGACTCAGTTACACCAGCTCTGTCAGGAAGAATGGGCCAAAATTCACACAACTTATTGTGGGAAGCTTGTGGAAGGCTATCCGAAAAGTTTGACCCAAGTTAAACAATTTAAAGGCAATGCTACCAAATACTAATTGAGTGTATGTAAACTTCTGACCCGCTGGGAATGTGATGAAAGAAATAAAAGCTGAAATAAATCATTCTCTCTGCTATTATTCTGACATTTCACATTCTTAAAATGAAGTGGTGATCCTAACTGACCTAAGACAGGGAATTTTTTCTATGATTAAATGTCAGGAATTGTGAAAAACGGAGTATGTAAACTTCCGACTTCAACTGTATGCCAGTCAAACAACATAAACACATATTATCTCCCTTCTTATCTCTGTGTCTTACCCTGTTGGTGCTAACAGAGCTCACCTGATCAATGGACATGTCAGGAGCTCCTGAAGATAAGTCTGTGTGGGTTTACCATGTGAGGGAAAACAGATTAGAGTAGTACTTTAAACCTCTGCTTTCTCATATTGATGATGTAATTTCCTCTCCATCCATCAAGGTTAGGTAACACTCTGGAACTACATCCCTGTCAACCAAGTTTTGAGATTGATATTAACCCATTTAACTACAGTTGAAGGTTGATTTAATGTGCTCTCATTTTTATAGTCCTCGCAACACACTTACAGTGAGGGAAAAAAGTATTTGATCCCCTGCTGATTTTGTACGTTTGCCCACTGACAAAGACATGATCAGTCTATAATTTTAATGGTAGGTTTATTTGAACAGTGAGACACAGAATAACAACAAAAACATCCAGAAAGACGCATGTCAAAAATGTTATCAATTGATTTGCATTTTAATGAGAGAAATAAATATTTGACCCCTCTGCAAAACATGACTTAGTACTTGGTGGCAAAACCCTTGTTGGCAATCACGGAGGTCAGACGTTTCTGGTAGTTGGCCACCAGGTTTGCACACATCTCAGGAGGGATTTTGTCCCACTCCTCTTTGCAGATCTTCTCCAAGTCATTAAGGTTTCGAGCCTGACGTTTGGCAACTCGAACCTTCAGCTCCCTCCACAGATTTTCTATGGGATTAAGGTCTGGAGACTGACTAGGCCACTCCAGGACCTTAATGTGCTTCTTCTTGAGCCACTCCTTTGTTGCCTTGGCCGTGTGTTTTGGGTCATTGTCATGCTGTTATACCCATCCATGACCCATTTTCAATGCCCTGGCTGAGGGAAGGAGGTTCTCACCCAAGATTTGACGGTACATGGCCCCGTCCATCGTCCCTTTGATGCGGTGAAGTTGTCCTGTCCCCTTAGCAGAAAAACACCCCCAAAGCATAATGTTTCCACCTCCATGTTTGACGGTGGGGATGGTGTTCTTGGGGTCATAGGCAGCATTCCTCCTCCTCCAAACACGGCGAGTTGAGTTGTGACCTCTTTAAGGAATACCTGGGATAGGATAAAGTAATCCTTCTACCCCCCCCTTACCCCAACCCAAAAACAAAAAAACAAAAAACAAAACATTGTAAAGTGGTGAGCCCACTGGCTATAAGGTGAATGCACCTATTTGTAAGTCGCTCTGGATAAGAGCGTCTGCTAAATGACGTAAATGTAAATGTAAAATGCCAAAGAGCTCGATTTTGGTCTCATCTGACCACAACACTTTCACCCAGTTCTCCTCTGAATCATTCAGATTTTCATTGGCAAACTTCAGACGGGACTGTATATGTGCTTTCTTGAGCAGGGGGACCTTGCGGGCGCTGCAGCATTTCAGTCCTTCACGGCATAGTGTGTTACCAATTGTTTTCTTGGTGACTATGGTCCCAGCTGCCTTGAGATCATTGACAAGATCCTCCCGTGTAGTTCTGGGCTGATTCCTCACCGTTCTCATGATCATTGCAACTCCACGAGGTGAGATCTTGCATGGAGCCCCAGGCCGAGGGAGATTGACAGTTATTTTGTGTTTCTTCCATTTGCGAATAATCACACCAACTGTTGTCACCTTCTCACCAAGCTGCTTGGCGATGGTCTTGTAGCCCATTCCAGCCTTGTGTAGGTCTACAATCTTGTCCCTGACATCCTTGGAGAGCTCTTTGGTCTTGGCCATGGTAGAGAGTTTGGAATCTGATTGATTGATTGCTTCTGTGGACAAGTGTATTTTATACAGGTAACAAGCTGAGATTAGGAGCACTCCCTTTAAGAGTGTGCTCCTAATCTCAGCTCATTACCTGTATAAAAGACACCTGGGAGCCAGAAATCTTTCTGATTGAGAGGGGGTCAAATACCTTTTTCCCTCATTAAAATGCAAATCAATTTATAAAAAAATGTACATGCGTTTTTCTGGATTTTTTTATTGTTATTCTGTCTCTCAATGTTCAAATAAAACTACCATAAAAATTATAGACTGATCATTTCTTTGTCAGTGGGCAAACCGACAAAATCAGCAGGGAATCAAATACTTTTTTCCCTCACTGTATCTAGTTATGGTTAACCCTTTACACTTGTGGAAATTGGCCTATATGGATAGGGCTAAATTGAAATGTTTCTTGCAGAAGAAGTATGAAAATGCATAAGCATGGTAGCAATGGAAAGGTAACCGTTTGGAGATTATAGGACAATTATTAGACCAATGTTGAGGACATGTCACGATCGTCGGGAACAGAGGACCAAGGCGCAGCGTTGAATGCGTACATACTTTTTTATTTGTGAAATACACGAACAAAAACAACAAACGATAACGTGACGTCCACGGTCTAACACAAACCACACTGGAACAAGATCCCACAACCACTGTGGGAAAACAGCCTGTCTAAATATGGTTCCCAATCAGAGACAACCAGCAACAGCTTACACTCGTTGCCTCTGATTGAGAACCACTCTGGCCAACATAGAAATGCAACAACTAGAACGGACACAACGAGCACAAAACATAAAGAACACTCACACCCTGGCTCAATATACCAGCGTCCCCAGAGCCAGGGCGTGACAGGACACAACAGTTCACCTGACACAAGACTGAATCTAAATATTACACTGTTGATTTATGTGCATTTTACATTGACTGTACTTTTTGCCGCATTTGTTGATAACGAAATCTGAAAATACTCTGGATACATTCAGTAACATAATAAGAATATTCCTGGAAAATGTGGGGTAGGTGCAACATAAGACAACAAAATGACAAGGTTTTGAGAGAGAGGACTAACTGGTGTCTCTATGTGGCCACACACCTCAAGTTTACAAAGATCCTAAGTAATTCCAATGCACTTTTATGACTCAAAGAAGTCTTCAACTATAAGGTGGTTTTTTGAGCTCTCCAAGCTGTGCCGTTGAGGAACTAGAGCAAACACACTGGTAGTTGTTTTATTTGGAACACAGCCCTGCAGTTGTTTTGTTTGGAACACAGCCCTGCATCCCCTTCATCACACAATTACTGTTGTTGTTTACGCAATCCATAAACGTTCCCATTATAAATCGCAATCTGGGTCAGGTGGAGATTATTTGAAAGCTTGTTCTATTGCCAACCTGACTAGCTAAGTTATAAAATATGATCTTCCAGTGTTAGGCTTTCATAGGTGTCACGCCCTGGCCTTGAGAGGCCGGTTGTCTTTAGTTGGTTTGGTCAGGGCGTGAGGATCTATGTTAGTATTTCTATGTTTAGGATCTAGATGTGTATTTCTAGGTTTGGCCGGGTGTGATTCCCAATCAGAGGCAGCTGTCTTGCCTACCTTAGTGGTGGGATCTTGTTCCGTTGTTAGGCTTGTATGTGTATAGCCTGAGGGCTTCACGTTACGTTGTTTCTTGTTTTGTTTATTGAGTTTAATAAACATGTTCGCATACCACGCTGCACCTTGGTCTGACCCATCTCTCAACGATCATGACAACAGGGCAATTCAGAGAAACCAATCCTAATTTTGGTGTGCATAGAAAAGAGTAATGCGTGCATTCAGGTGCGTGTTCCGCAGCAAATTTTCTTCACAATAGACAAACATAGGCTCATTCTGTTCAGGACAACCCAGGGTATAACGCCATGTCATCTTGTTACTGTCCATCAAATATAGTGAACATAAACGTTAACACTGTATACTGTATGACACAGTGGAGGCTGCTGAGGGGAGGATGGCACATAATAATGGCTGGAACGGAGTGAATGGAATGGCATCAAAACATGTTTTCCATGTGTTTTATGTATTTGATACCATTCCACTATTTCTGCTCCAGCCATTACTTCGAGCCCGTCCCCCCAATTAAAGTGCCACTAACCTCCTGTGGGATGACATGAGTTATATAATATGGAAATGTGAAGTACACATTTGGACTCATGGGTGTTTGGCTTGCTTGTATGACATCAAAGCGGTATTTAAATACACAGAGCCCTCTTAATTTACAGCATTTCCCTCACTCAGACAACAAAACATTTGCAAAAGTTACCCAATTAGCGGGAGGGATTGGGGCAACTTCTTGTCGCGTGCAGTGCTCAAGTTCAAAACGTCTGTCAGTCAAAACCCATACAGCACTGGGAAATGCAGAGCCTGAGTTCTGATGTCATTTATAGCATGTTACTGTACAGCCACAGCCAAATTGGCCATTTTCTACCTGAGGGTACAAGGGTAAAGGGCTACACACAAATTAGTTTAAATTGTGAGAAAAAAAAAAACTAATTTGTCAAACTTGTCAGTGCAGAGACATTTCCAGAACACGGAACTGCTTGCATCCATCAAAGGAAATACACCAGGTGTGTGTGTGTGTGTGTGTGTGTGCGTGCGTGCTCGTGTGTCTGTTAATACACCAGGAAGTAGAGATGACACACTCATCTTGGAGGGAAAATATTTACATTGCATGAATAATTTCCATCTAGCGCTGACAAGTGCAGTGAACCTTCATTTGCAATGCTTGATTTAGCATTTCTAATTTCCCGTTAGGCGAGGAACGACATTTAAACTGGCATCATTACAAACTGGTAACGGTTAGGAATAGAGTCACAGTGTTAACATGTTTAAATATCGCCTCCTTGCTCCGATGACACTTTTTATGATTTAGTATGGAGATGAGCGGGAAGACAGCCATTGTCACGATCGTTCATTAACGATGAGACGGACCAAGGCGCAGCGTGATAAGCGTACATATTTATTTAGTACTGAACACACGACAAAAACAACAAACAAACGATACGTGAAGTCCAAGGTAGACTAATAACATACCTATACGGAACAAGATCCCACACAGACTGGTGCCAAACAGGCTGCCTAAGTATGGTCCCCAATCAGAGACAACGAGCTACAGCTGCCTCTGATTGGGAACCACCCTGGCCAACATAGATCTAAACGATCTAGAACCTAAACATAGAAAAACTTAACATAGAAACTACACACCCTGGCTCAACATTTAAGAGTCCCCAGAGCCAGGGTTTGACAGTCATACTATATCTGCTTCTTTCAGAGGTGTTGTGTTGGATGGATGAGCAGCCAAAGCTTAGTTTAAGACAATGTTCCCAACTGCATTTAAAATCTAGAGCAATTACTGGATATGTCATGCTGAAATAAACTTGACTCGGCTAACAGGCATGCACTAGCAAATCAGCATGTCTCCTGGCTATAAAGAGAAGGTTATCACATAATCCATGACAAAAAAACGTTGTGTGTGTGTGTGTGTGTGTGTGTGTGTGCATGCATGTTCAAACTGAACAAAACTTGACAATAGGTCTATAGTCATTAACCATTCTCCGATACTAGACAATACCTGGGACCATAGTCAAATCAGACAATGTAATAATGACGCACGTTTCCCATTACTGTGTCTTAGTCAGAGTAATCACTAACCCTAAGGCAGATCCCAGTTACTGGCCACTTTCTATGTTAACGATGCTAGTCTGACAGTGTCAAAAAGGACAGCAGACAAGGTGAATGCCCCATGGAATACCCCTACATCCCTATACAGCTTTTACATGACGAAGAGAAAAAGGCTACTATGCTAATATGGATCCTGCATGTCATTGCTAACAGTGTGTGGCAGCTAGGCAACCTCCCCACACGCTAGGCCGCTAGAGCGAAAAACAAAAACCTTTCTAGGCAACAACAGCTGGAGCTGCTGCCTCTTTGGAGCCCCTGGAATCCCAGCTGCATGCGCTAAGCTAATCATCATGCTAAAAAGGTAATTAGCGTTAATTACCATGCAAATACCTCTGTTATTTATTCACCCCATTCATATTAAGAGGAAAGCTTATTTCCACCGAACACATAACTATGCAGATTAGTCAATGACTTCCTCTATTGCTGAAGTAATGCGGCGTGGTGGCTTAGCGACAAGGGCCTTCTTTATTTGTTACAATGAAAGGAGCAGTGGGACGGGATTAATGTGTTGGGATCTCATGGTGACTGTCCTACGGTGTAGCTATCACATTCAAGTAATGTGTGTGCAACAGGAACAAATTGTATGTGTGTCAAAAAGACCACAATCAATGCTTACCAAGACTAAAACCTACCAACCCAAATCTCGTGGCAAGGAAACTAAATAAAACACAGACTTACAGTACTTTAATAGGGTAAGTACACGTGGCAGTGAACACTACATTCGTTTCATTCTGCATTCACAAACGGTGGCCAAGCCCACCACCTATTCCCTGGGAGACCACAATTATGTCAAATTAAAAGTAATTTTCTGCCTGTGAGGCAGCGACTCCCTCCTTACTCTCTCATTGGTCTAGCGAGGCCCATTCCCTAGGTGAGCCAGGAGCTTCTGTGATGCTGTAATCAAAGCCCTGCTCAGGCATCTCATATCGGACTGTCCCAGCACATCCTTAAATACAATTAATCGATGGAAAAAAGGCCTTGGAATTCCAATGGGATGCTAAGTTATCTGCACGCTAGCGTAGCTTTACACAGCCTTCAGGTGTTCATTAAATCTTCATTGACATTCTGCCTTCCTGGCCCACAGGATGGAAAATCTGCAGCTCAGATACTGTGGTGGTAGGTAACACCACAGCGGGAGGCAGGTAGCTTAGGGTTTAAGAGCGTTGTGCCAGTAACTGAAAGGTCGCTGGTTCTAATCCCTGAGCCGACTAGGTGAAAAATCTGTCGATGTGCCCTTGAGCAAGGCACTTAACCCTAATTGCTCCTGTAAGTCGCTCTGGATAAGAGCGTCTGCTAAATGACTAAAATGTAAATGTAATGTATGTATAGATCTTCCCATGAAACAGGATCCAGCCAGCAGATGAGGGGGGAAGCAACGTGGTGACAAAAGGATCGCCATGTTTAGGAATGATGAGTTTCTGAAAGCGTCTGTCACTGCTTCTAAGGACGGTTGTAAATTGATTTGCTGACCGACTGTAGACGTCCAGAAAGGCAATCGGTAAGCAACACAGCATAGCCTGGATCCACAGCCACTGTCTGGCACACTCATTCATCAACCCAGGGCATTACAACACACAGGCAGCTTCAGCAGAAACAGGGGCAAGGGGGATAGGTTTATTATTTAATTTTTTTACATTTTAGTCATTTAGCAGACGCTCTTATCCAGAGCGACTTACAGTTAGTGAGTGCATACATTTTCATACTGGCCCCCCGTGGGAAACGAACCCACAACCCTGGCGTTGCAAGCGCCATGCTCTACCAACTGAGCTACTGGGGACTGGTTCTGATGAACCAAATTCAGCCTCTCTATCCCTCTCCAGGCCCCTTGTTCTCTTCTTTTTCATTCCTCCCCACACATCCTTTATTCTTTAAAGAGGTCAGTGTTTATTAAGACCTGGTGTGCAGTGATGTGCTGTGGGAGGTCTGTAGCACACCGTGGGGACCAGCGAAGGTGAGTGATGATTGCTCCACTATCTCAGGCCAAGGCCAGACCTAATTCAGGTTGAACGAGGCTACTCAGACACCAACCACACACACACCCAACACACACTTCGCTTCACAGTATTATGTCGGGTTCCTTTAGTTGAAATGTCAAAGACCAGCTTTTAGATGCTCATCGAATCACCACATCTCTTCTCAGGAGAGCCAGCCAACCCTGACAGAAGACATAGTTGTGTTGTTATTCAAAGCTTCTCACTGGATAACCGTTGGGTATATGTAGCTGCCAAAAACAAAAAAACTGATTGTATCACAAAATAAAGGACTCAAAAATGAATGTCAAACATCTAGCCTATACCGAAGGGTATTTTAGGGATTTGGTTAAAATAAGTATCCTGCTTCAGCTACCAGGACATGCCTTGTTGACTCTCTGTCTTAATCATACAGTGAGGGAAAAAATTATTTGATCCCCTGCTGATTTTGTAAGTTTGCCCACTGACAAAGACATGATCAGTCTATAATTTTAATGGTAGGTTTATTTGAACAGTGAGAGACAGAATAACAACAAAGAAATCCAGAAAGACGCATGTCAGAAATGTTATCAATTGATTTGAATTTTAATGAGGGAAATAAGTATTTGACCCCTCTGCAAAACATGACTGAGTACTTGGTGGCAAAACCCTTGTTGGCAATCACAGAGGTCAGACATTTCTTGTAGTTGGCCACCAGGTTTGCACATATCTCAGGTGGGATTTTGTCCCACGCCTCTTTGCAGATCTTCTCCAAGTCATTAAGGTTTCGAGCCTGAAGTTTGGCAACTCGAACCTTCAGCTCCCTCCACAGATTTTCTATGGGATTAAGGTCTGGAGACTGGCTAGGCCACTCCAGGACCTTAATGTGCTTCTTCTTGAGCCACTCCTTTGTTGCCTTGGCCGTGTGTTTTGGGTCATTGTCATGCTGGAATACCCATCCACGACCCATTTTCAATGCCCTGGCTGAGGGAAGGAGGTTCTCACCCAAGATTTGATGGTACATGGCCCCATCCATCTTCCCTTTGATGCGGTGAAGTTGTCCTGTCCCCTTAGTAGAAAAACACCCCCAAAGCATAATGTTTCCACCTCCATGTTTGACGGTGGGGATGGTGTTCTTAGGGTCATAGGCAGCATTCCTCCTCCTCCAAACACGGCGAGTTGAGTTGATGCCAAAGAGCTCGATTTTGGTCTCATCTGACCACAACACTTTCACCCAGTTCTCCTCTGAATCATTCAGATGTTCATTGGCAAACTTCAGACAGGCCTGTATATGTGCTTTCTTGAGCAGGGGGACCTTGCGGGCGCTGCAGGATTTCAGTCCTTCACGGCGTAGTGTGCTACCAATTGTTTTCTTGGTGACTATTGTCCCAGCTGCCTTGAGATCATTGACAAGATCCTCCCGTGTAGTTCTGGGCTGATTCCTCACCGTTCTCATGATCATTTGTCACGATCGTTAGACGGAGTAGACCAAGGCGCAGCGTGATGAACGAACATATTTTATTATCGTCAGTGATAATACAAAACAACAAACAATAACGACACGTGAAGTCCTAGGTTTAACACAACCAACACGGAAACAAACCAAACGGAACAAGATCCCACAAACACTATGGGAAAACAGGCAGATTAAATGTGGTTCCCAATCAGAGACAACCAGCCAGAGCTGACACTCGTTGCCTCTGATTGAGAACCACACTGGGCAACATATAAATAGCACACATAGAACTAAAACACAGAAACCAAACACATAGAATCTACACACCCTGGCTCAACATATAGAGTCCCCAGAGCCAGGGTGTGACAGTACCCCCCCCCCAAAGGCGCGGACTGCGACCGCGCCTCAACATAAACCAAACAGGGGAGGGCTGGGTGGGCATTCCTCCTCGGAGGTGGTTCCGGCTCCGGGCTTGCCCACCACCCTCCAATAATCCCCCCGTAGCGCCCCTGGTCCGGTCTGGCCCCGCTGGCTGGAGCTGGACTGGACATCGTAGGAGCGGATTGCTTAAGCTCCGGTGTGGAGCAGCTGACCGGTACCTGACCAGGCACCGGTGACCCAGGCACGGGTTGTGCCGGACTGACGACGCACACCCCTGGCTTGGTGCGTGGAGCAGGAACGGGCCGGACCGGGCTGACGACTCGCACCCC
Source organism: Coregonus lavaretus (assembly GCF_964263955.1). Taxonomy (NCBI): domain Eukaryota; kingdom Metazoa; phylum Chordata; class Actinopteri; order Salmoniformes; family Salmonidae; genus Coregonus; species Coregonus lavaretus. The sequence continues at coordinate 23,310 of NW_028157227.1, read as the reverse complement.
TGGCTTGGTGCGTGGAGCAGCAACGGGCCGGACCGGGCTGACGATGCGCACCCCTGGCTTGGTGCGTGGAGCAGGAACGGGCCGGACCGGGCTGACGACACGCATCCCTGAATTGGTGCGTGGAGCAGGAGCGGGCCTTACCAGGCTGACGACTCGCACCCCTGGCTTGGTGCGAGTGGCAGGAACAGGCCGGGCCGGGCTGGCGACGCGCACCGTAGGCTTGGTGCGAGTGGCAGGAACAGGCCGGGCCGGGCTGGCGACGCGCACCGTAGGCTTGGTGCGAGTGGCAGGAACAGGCCGGGCCGGGCTGGCGACGCGCACCATTACCTTGGTGCGGGGAGCAGGAACAGGCCGGGCTGGGCTGGTGACGTGCACCGTAGGCTTGGTGCGGGGAGCAGGAACAGGCCGGACCGGGCTGACGACTCGCACCCCTGGCTTGGTGCGTGGAGCAGGAACGGGCCGGACCGGGCTGACGACTCGCACCCCTGGCTTGGTGCGTGGAGCAGGAACAGTCCGGGCCGGGCTGGCGACGCGCACCGTAGGCTTGGTGCGAGTGGCAGGAACAGGCCGGGCCGGGCTGGCGATGCGCACCGTAGGCTTGGTGCGAGTGGCAGGAACAGGCCGGGCCGGGCTGGCGACGCGCACCATTACCTTGGTGCGGGGAGCAGGAACAGGCCGGGCGGGGCTGGTGACGTGCACCGTAGGCTTGGTGCGGGGAGCAGGAACAGGCCGGACCGGGCTGACGACTCGCACCCCTGGCTTGGTGCGTGGAGCAGGAACGGGCCGGACCGGGCTGATGACTCGCACCCCTGGCTTGGTGCGTGGAGCAGGAACAGTCCGGGCCGGGCTGGCGACGCGCACCGTAGGCTTGGTGCGAGTGGCAGGAACAGGCCGGGCCGGGCTGGCGATGCGCACCGTAGGCTTGGTGCGAGTGGCAGGAACAGGCCGGGCCGGGCTGGCGATGCGCACCGTAGGCTTGGTGCGAGTGGCAGGAACAGGCCGGGCCGGGCTGGCGACGCGCACCATTACCTTGGTGCGGGGAGCAGGAACAGGCCGGGCTGGGCTGGTGACGTGCACCGTAGGCTTGGTGCGGGGAGCAGGAACAGGCCGGACCGGGCTGACGACTCGCACCCCTGGCTTGGTGCGTGGAGCAGGAACGGGCCGGACCGGGCTGACGACTCGCACCCCTGGCTTGGTGTGTGGAGCAGGAACAGTCCGGGCCGGGCTGGCGACGCGCACCGTAGGCTTGGTGCGAGTGGCAGGAACAAGCCGGGCCGGGCTGGCAACGCGCACCGTAGGCTTGGTGCGAGTGGCAGGAACAGGCCGGGCCGGGCTGGCGACGCGCACCATTACCTTGGTGCGGGGAGCAGGAACAGGCCGGGCTGGGCTGGTGACGCGCACCGTAGGCTTGGTGCGGGGAGCAGGAACAGGCCGGACCGGGCTGACGACTCGCACCCCTGGCTTGGTGCGTGGAGCAGGAACGGGCCGGACCGGGCTGACAACTCGCACCCCTGGCTTGGTGCGTGGAGCAGGAACAGTCCGGGCCGGGCTGGCGACGCACACCGTAGGCTTGGTGCGAGTGGCAGGAACAGGCCGGGCCGGGCTGGCGACGCGCACCGTAGGCTTGGTGCGAGTGGCAGGAACAGGCCGGGCCGGGCTGGCGACGCGCACCGTAGGCTTGGCGCGAGTGGCAGGAACAGGCAGGGCCGGGCTGGCGACACGCACCGTAGGCTTGGTGCGGGTGGCAGGAACAGGCCGGGCCGGGCTGGCGACGCGCACCGTAGGCTTGGTGCGAGTGGCAGGAACAGGCCGGGCCGGGCTGGCGACGCGCACCGTAGGCTTGGTGCGAGTGGCAGGAACAGGCCGGGCCGGGCTGGCGACGCGCACCGTAGGCTTGGTGCGAGTGGCAGGAACAGGCCGGGCCGGGCTGGCAACGCGCACCGTAGGCTTGGTGCGAGGAGTAGGAACAGACCGAGCCGGGCTGGCGACGCGCACCGTAGGCTTGGTGCGAGGAGCAGGAACAGGCCGAGCCGGGCTGGCGACGCGCACCGTAGGCTTGGTGCGAGGAGCAGGAACAGGCCGGGCCGGGCTGGCGACGCGCACCATTACCTTGGTGCGGGGAGCAGGAACAGACCGGACTGGGGACACACACCTCTGGCCCTACGCAGGGATCTGGAACGGGCCGGACCGGACTGGTAACACACCCCAGTACCTCTCGCCGTGCCTCTACACCTTCCTTCCCCTCTTTGACCAGTGGCCCCCGTAACCTGGCGGCCTCCTCTGCCAACCTCCCAATTCGCCCTGTGGCAGCCTCCTGCTGCCCAGTCGCCCATGCCGTGTGCCCCCCTCAAAAAATGTTTTTGGGGTTGCCTCTCGTCCGTCCGACGACGACACTGTTGACGCCGTTGCTCCTCTCTCGCCAGGGCCTTAATCTTAGCCCATGGCCCTTTTCCCCCGAGCATGTCCTCCCAGGACCACACTTTGCCCACCTGGGCCATCGCCAACCTCTCCAGCTCCTTTCCCGGCGCTTCCTCCCATGTCCAGGCTGCCTGCTCCTGGACACGCTGCTTGGTCCTGGTATGGTGGGATCTTCTGTCACGATCGTTAGACGGAGTAGACCAAGGCGCAGCGTGATGAACGAACATATTTTATTATCGTCAGTGATAATACAAAACAACATGAAGTCCTAGGTTTAACACAACCAACACGGTAACAAACCAAACGGAACAAGATCCCACAAACACTATGGGAAAACAGGCAGTTTAAATGTGGTTCCCAATCAGAGACAACCAGCCAGAGCTGACACTCGTTGCCTCTGATTGAGAACCACACTGGCCAACATAGAAATAGCACACATAGAACTAAAACACAGAAACCAAACACATAGAATCTACACACCCTGGCTCAACATATAGAGTCCCCAGAGCCAGGGTGTGACATCATTGCAACTCCACGAGGTGAGATCTTGCATGGAGCCCCAGGCCGAGGGAGATTGACAGTTCTTTTGTGTTTCTTCCATTTGCGAATAATCGCACCAACTGTTGTCACCTTCTCACCAAGCTGCTTGGCGATGGTCTTGTAGCCCATTCCAGCCTTGTGTAGGTCTACAATCTTGTCCCTGACATCCTTGGAGAGCTCTTTGGTCTTGGCCATGGTGGAGAGTTTGGAATCTGATTGATTGATTGCTTCTGTGGACAAGTGTCTTTTATACAGGTAACAAACTGAGATTAGGAGCACTCCCTTTAAGAGTGTGCTCCTAATGTCAGCTCGTTACCTGTATAAAAGACACCTGGGAGCCAGAAATCTTTCTGATTGAGAGGGGGTCAAATACTTATTTCCCTCATTAAAATTCAATTTTTTCCGGATGTTTTTGTTGTTATTCTGTCTCTCACTGTTCAAATAAACCTACCATTAAAATTATAGACTGATCATTTCTTTGTAAGTGGGCAAACGTACAAAATCAACAGGGGATAAAATACTTTTGTAGTATTTACTACTGTAGGTCAGCAGGAAAGGTCCTCTGGACTGACTACCTGTAGATGTGATTGCTGGCACCGACTGCCTGACTGCTCATGAAATCCTTTCTGGGTTGCTCATACAGGTTTTACAGTTCTGACAGACTTGTATACTGTTACAGCTTCTGCAGTAAAACAGTGGTATGGACTGCAATGAACTGCAATGAAGCCGGGCTAGAGACAGGCTGCTGAACTGTTGCAGTCAGTCAACCCCATATGCCCAATACACACTGACAGGGAATGGACAGATGCATAATGACACACTAAAGTCAAGATGCAGCCAAGCAATCTGACTGACTCTCGCTTCCCAAAACAAACAATAAGTGGTGATGATTACAAATACTACTAAAGCCTACCTTATCTGTCCAAAATGATGTGCTACCAGCCTAATAAAACACACTCTCTTCCAATATGTGAACAATAAAACAGAAGGGGGATTTATAATTTACAGGAAGTAAAATATAGAAGAGCAGATGTCTACTTGTTTTTAATGGCTTTGTAAAAATTAACAAGTGTTGTTTAGTGCAGTGCTTAATTGACTGCTAACTAACTGAATAACCCTATGTCTGGTTTAGACAGGGTCAGAGAAGCTGCTGGCTAATTTCCAATTACATCTAGCCTAGGTTGCATCAATTATCACCCCATAGCACTCACTTCTGTCATTATGAATTACTTTGAGAGGCTAGTTAAGGATAAAATCACCTCCACCTTACCTGACACCCTAGACCAGGGGTGTCAAACTCATTTTAGCTCAGGGGCCACATGGAGGAAAATCTATTCCCAAGTGGGCCGGACCGAAAAAATCATGGTATATATAACTTAAAAACAACAACTTCAGATTGTTTTCTTTGTTTTAATACGATCAACATACAACATAAAGCTGGAGCCTGAGGACAGTGTGTCCAAAATAGTACAAGCACAACATCACTATTAATCATAAAACACGTCAAGTTTATTTGAAAATTCTAAAGAAAAAGAACACACAAAAACACAATGCCTCAGTGATTAACAGAACTGTTTCACAGATCACAGAACTATATCAGGGTGTCATTTCTCAGGCAGAAATGTAGATAAAAATAATGAAATCCTGTTCCCCAAACAAGTGCAAGAACCACAGAGTCAAGAATAGGTTAAATATACAAATAAAATAAAATCAATTAAAAACAATAGCACATCAACATAAAAACATATAAACATAAAGTTGGAGCCTGAGGACAGTGTCCAAAAGCACAACATCACTATTAATCATAAAACACCTCAAGTTATTTGAAAGTTCTGAGGACAAAGAACACACAAACACACAATGCCTCAGTGATTCACAGAAGTATATCACAGATCACAGAACTATATCAGGGTGTCATTTCTCAGGCAGAAATGTAGATAACAATAATGAAATCCTGTTCCCCAAACAAGTGCAAGAACCACAGAGTCAAGAATAGGTTAAATATACAAATAAAATAAAATCAATTAAAAACAATAGCACATCAACATAAAAACATATAAACATAAATCTGAAAGCGTTGCTCAAACTCCCGTAACAGTCCCGTTATTTTATCTTTGAACCGCTTCATGTCTGCCACATGTTGGGTCGCGCACACATTTTTCAGACAGGGGAAGTGAGCTGCATCACCACCGGCAAGTTGCGTCTCCCACAATGACAGCTTCAACTTGAAAGAATGTATGCTGTCATAATACTGCGTGACAACTTTGTTGCGCCCTTGCAGCTGTTTGTTCAAGTTATTCAGGTGCTCTGTAACATCCACCATAAATGCAAGGTCCTGCATCCATTATGCGGAATGAAATTCTAACACTGGTTTGCCCTTTTCTTCCATGAACTGTTCAATTTCTTCTCGTAAATCAAAGAAACGCCTCAGCACAGCACCTCGGCTTAACCATCTTACCTCAGTGTGGTATGGCAGGCCATAGATGTGGTCTTTCTCTCTGAGAAGGCTGTCAAACTGACGGTGATTCAGGCTTCTGGATCGGATGAAATTAACAGTTTGGATGACCACCTTCATGACGTTATCCATCTTTAATGACTTGCAACACAAAGCCTCCTGGTGCAAAATACAGTGAAAAGTCAAAAAATCACGTCCTCCATTTGCAGATTGCACTTTCTCTCTGAACTTTGTCACAACGCCTGCTTTTTTCCCGATCATTGAGGGCGCACCATCTGTAGCCAGGCTGACAGCGCGGGACCAGTCCACTCCGACCCTGTCCAGCGCGCCGACGAGTGCGGTAAAAATATCAGCTGCTGTCGTTGTATCCGTCATCGGCACCAACTCCACGAACTCCTCGGTGACGGTCAATGTGTCATCTACTCCGCGGATGAAAATGGCCAGTTGTGCAACATCTGTAATGTCCGTGCTTTCATCAATTGCAACCGAAAACGCAATAAATGACTTTACTTTTTGCTTCAACTGGCTGTCCAAATCCACTGAAAGATCGGAAATCCTGTCTGCAACTGTGTTTCTTGTCAGGCTGATATTTGCAAAAGCCTGCCGCTTTTCAGGGCACACAATCTCCGCTGTCTTCATCATGCATGTTTTTACAAATTCACCCTCACTAAATGGTTTTGAAGCCACTGCGATTTCATTAGCAATGAGGTAGCTAGCTTTCACTGCAGCGTCACTGATGTCTCGGCTGTGAGTAAACACAGACTGCTGTTTCTTCAGACCCGCCAACAGTTCATTCACCTTCTCTCATCTCCGCTGTCCTTGAAAGTTGTCATATTTGTCGGCATGAAGACTCACATAGTGGCGACAAAGGTTATATTCTTTCAGCATAAATAGGATGACCATTTTTCTTGGAACACTCTGCACTCTGCGTCCACTTTTATCTTTTTTGACAGAGACATATTGGGGCAATGAGGGTGCCAAAGCACATAATGTTAAAAGTAGAAGCCGTAATAAATATCGCGGGCAAAACAAAGTAGCTCATTGGCTGCACGTGCTTGACCTACTTGCTCTGCCCCGGTATAGTTTGCTTGCTTAACACAATTGCTATTGCGCCATCCAGTGGACGCAATTGGAACAGCAGTTTATTTTATTGAAAAATTGCAGCGCATTTTTATACTTTACAAAATTATTATTATTATTTTATTTTATTATTATTTTTTTTTCAAAATCATCTCGCGGGCCGGATTAAACCCGTTTGCGGGCCTGATCCGGCCCGCGGGCCGGACGTTTGACACCCCTGCCCTAGACCCAGTATAATTTGCATATCGCCCCAACAGATCCATGGATGACGCAATTGCCATCGCACTGCACACTGCCCTATCCCATCTGGACAAGAGGAATACCTATGTAAGAATGCTGTTCATCGACTACAGCCCAGCCTTGAACACCATAGTGTCCTCCAAGCTCATCACTAAGCTCAGGGCCCTGGGTCTGAACCACGCCCTGTGCAACTGGGTCCTGGACTTCCTGACGGGCCAACCCCAGGTGGTGAAGGTAGGCAACAACACCTCCGCCATGCTGATCCTCAACACGGAGGCCCCACAAGGGTGCGTGCTCAGCCCCCTCTGTTACTCCCTGTTCCCCTATGACTGCGTGGCCATGCACGTCTTCAACTCAATCATCAAGTTTGCTGACGACACAGCAGTGATAGGCCTGATTACCAACAATGAAGAGACAGCCCACAGGGAGGAGCTGAGGGCCCGCGCGGAGTGGTGCCAGGAAAATAACCTTCTCCTCAACGTCAACAAAACTAAGGAGCTGATTGTGCACTTCAGGAGACAGCAGAGAGAGAGAGCACACCCCCATACACATCCACATTGACAGGGCCGCAGTGGAGAGGGTCATGAAGAAGGTGTGGTGAAGAAGGCGCAACAGAGCATCTTCCACCTCAAGGCTAAAGAAAATGGCCCCCTAAGACCATCAGGAACTTCTACAGATAAACCATTAAGAGCATCCTGTTGGGCTGTATCACAAGTATTATTCATATATCCATACTGTCTATACACACCATTATATATGTGTACGCGACCAATACAATTCTATTTGATTAGCTATATAGAGAAAGGAACACATGTTTAAAACACTCTGCCTCCCACATGGATCCTAGTCTTATAATAAGAAAATCAATATAACATTGAGACTGAATCTTCCATTTGAATTAGCAATTACATCCAACGTAGGTCGCATCATGTGCATCTTACAAGCTACATAGACAGACAAACACTGTATCATCCATGAATCCTTGTGTCTTGATCACAATCTTAATTAAAAGTAGACTTTGGGATTCCAGTAGAGCTGTTTCTGCAACAAAGAGCTCAGAAATCAGTGTAATCAACGTGCCGTATAACACAATCAATATTACATGGAGTAGAATAATGACCAGTGTCGGTACCAAGCCTTTGGACTAATTATGCAAGTGATGTCAAAAAGGAAGAGGAGATGGGAGAGGTCTCTTGACATTTATCTCAGCAGTACACTCCAACAAGCTGAGAACGTCAAGAAGAACTCCCATATGCCCTTCTTTCTTTCTCTTTCTTTCTTTCTTTCTTTCTTTCTTTCTTTCTTTCTTTCTTTCTTTCTTTCTTTCTTTCTTTCTTTCTTTCTTTCTTTCATTATAGCACACTGAGACGACACTGACAGAAGAAGCTATCCCTGGGCCGCACTTTCCCACAATGCACTGCAAGGCAAGACAGGGCTGGTTTTCACAGAGTGATTCACATAAAGGTGAAACCCATTTCCCTGGCCATTCAATTCATCATCAGGCATCAAAATAGTTTGAATGGATAATAAAAAACGAATCTCATCCTCATTTGTCCTACAAGCAGGGAAGAGGATCGGTGAGAATGGGTTTTTAATCATAGCTCGGATGGAGTACATTAACAGGAATAGATTTGGAAGCAAAATTATACTGTCTGAGAAGTATGGGATACATTGGTATGGTATGGCCAGTTTGTTCATATTGAATGCAGCTACATGGTATGCATGCATGGATAATTATAATCAGAGAAACAACTATTTATAGTCAAAGCCGGAGGAAGTTGCCACCCCTATTTCGACGTAATTCCTGTCCTGGAGCGGAAATGCTTGTTTTGTTCCACCTCCGAAGAATGACGCAGGCTCCTTATACATATTCACATATTGTGAATTCCATGTGGAGTGGAGAGAAACAACAACAAATAGGGCACTGACAGCTGTCAGTGTAGCTAGCTAGCATGCTAACCTTATCTATCTAGCTATCTTGCTAACCTTATCTAGCTAGCTGTTATCTGTTGTTGCTGGGTTTTTTTTTTTACTACGCAGTATTCAATAGCTTAGCCAGCTGGCTATGGCTGCTTCTGGAGCTGAATTTGTCATAAGCATTTAGCGAAAACTTCGCCACAGATGGATAGGGGAAACCAGTATCTTTGACTTCGCCATCTATTGTTTTCGCCAAAGTTTTGGCATCTTCCATAAATCAAAGCAGTGGTACATGTTGCGAAGCAGCAACATTTTAGTGGTCAAAACCATTCATCTTGGGGCAACAGGGGGAGCAGGGTTGCAAAATGCAATCATATCAGTATGAAAATGTATGCACTCACTAACTGTGTGTGTGTGTATATATATATATATATATATATATATATATATATACACACACATATAATACAGACTAGCTCAAAAATAAGTGAAAGTTAACAAATTATCCAATCGAATATGATAATTATCTGGTAAAAGAATTGTACCCCCATTTCCATTTTCTCTATTTTATTTGCTCCATGGCTCAGGCACCCAAGTGGACGTCGAAAGGATCAGTCCCGTCTCCCAAATAAGGAGAACTTTGCAGGTGTTTCTGATTAATAAACAATGCCATGCTGGTGGGTGGTAACATTCAAATAAAATCCAGCCTTGAAAAGAAACGTAGTCTGAAAAGTATCTGCACATCATCTCATAGGGGAAACACATGGCATTGACATGGATTTCCACAAAGTTCCCACTTCAAGCCCAAATATATCATACTTTGACTAAAGCGATTACTTATTGACTTAAATCGTTGTGCAACATCATGGGTAAGCTTTGGGCGCCGTCTTTCAGCTGAAAAAAGCTGGATTTTTGCTGTTGAGGTACTTAAACCTAATTTATTACAATGAAGTAAACAAGCTACAGGTAACTGCCAAAATAATGGAAACACTTGAGTAAATGAGGGATACAAAGTATATTGAAAGCAGGTGCTTCCACATAGGTGTGGTTCCTAAGTTTATTAAGCTATTAACATCCCATAATGCTTAGGGTCATCTGTAAATATGCTGGGCAGGCCATTATTTTGGCTACCACGGCTATGCCCCCATAGGATGACAATGCCCCCATCCACAGGGCTCGAGTGGTCATTGAATGGGTTGATGAGCATGGAAATGATATAATCCATATGCAAATGGCCATCTCAGTCACCAGATCTCAACCCATCATATCTGCAGAGGATTTCACAACATCAAGGCAAAGCTGTCAGACCAGCGTCTCTATGCAGAGACCACAGTTTGTGCACGTGCAAGCGTGTGTGCGCATGTGCATGTGTTCGCAGACTAGCTTGTGAGTGAGTACTGCCTTTGTGTGAGTGTGGTCTGCAGTATATGAATGTTTGTGTGGGCGTTGTACTGTGTGATTTTCCACAAGGGGTTCAGGCTGTCAATCAAGCCCTGTCTGCTCGCTATGTGTGACCTGTGCCTGCGAGACGCTGCACTCTCTGGGGATCCATCGGAGGGAAAGACCCAACCAGCCAAATAATATGGAGATTGTCTGGATGGGGCTGATGGGGCCCTTAGAGCCAAGGCCTCATTTACATAGGGAAAACATGGCAGGTAGAGGCCATTACTGAAAACAGATTTAGACCATCAGACCATCTCATGAATAAAATATGCCACAGCCATATTACGCAGGTTTATTGTATTTAGCAACACTTGAAGTTATGAAGATCTTAAAGTGAAGAAAACGACAATGGCATCTCCGAAATGCTAATCCAGGGAAATGCTACTTCCTTATGCTGCTAGGCTGGGAGTGGACTTCTGGAACACCGGAATAGTATGGGAGTTAGAGGAGCGATGTGACTCAGCGGTGGCAATCTAAAGGTGTTTACTGCATGCAAATTCTATAGGGGAAGCATGGTCTGTGACAGCACATCACTTTGGATCTCCCACTGTAACAGTCTAACAAATGTGGGGATTTCAGTATGTTAGGCCTACTGCTGCTAGGTAGCTCTCTCTCTGCTCTCTCCCTCCCCTCTGTCTGTTCTTGATTGCAGGAGTGAAGTCTGGTGTGCGGGAGTCAGGGTTCCAGCTGCAGCTCATTCACCATAATCACCTCAGCCTTAAAGACCCGGTCAAACTTGCCACTCATCGTCAGATCATAGTCAAGACGACCATGTTAGTCTCTCTGTTGACTCAACCTGCTTGTTTTCGCTCTTTGTGTTTTTGGCCTGTTCTATTTACTTTTCTCCTGTGCCACAGATTATTGGAACCTGACTCCTGCCTCCGCTTCACTCCTGCCACCACCACCCTGCTTTCCACTACCGGACCTCCCTTTTGGACTCACCACGGACACTAGGACGTTACGGTACCACTCCTGCTCAGAACCTGGATCTGTTACCCTCCCTGTAAACCTGGACTTGCTCTTCCCCTATTTTTGGAAACCTGGACAATTGCACGTTGTAAATAAACCTGTTAAACCTTCTCTGGCTCGGTGTAGTTGTCTGCATTTGGGTTCATATCTAGTTAAATCGTGACAGTATGATCTGACCAACATGAACCCAGCAGACAGTAGCTCGGATACCACCCCAGAGTGCACTCAGATTCGGACTGCCATAGCCAATCAGGGCATTTTACTTGGCCAACATGATACCTTGTTTAAGACGATTTTCTGAGAACAGTCAGGTGCTGCTTAATCAGGTTCAATTACTCACTAATCAAGTGTCTGCCCTTACTACTCAAGTTAATAATGCACCCCTCGTGCATGGCATACAAACTGCTCCTTCTCCTGCTCCGCCTGTTTTTCCTGCCCCTCCAGCCCAGATCAGATAGCCTTTTGTTCCTGCTCCAGAGCGCTATGACGGGAACATGGGAACCTGTGGTGATTTTTTGACTCAATGCTCGTTGGTTTTTGAACAACAGCCCCTCACCTACGCCTCCGAAAGAGCCCGCATTGCCTACCTTATCAACTCTACTAGCGGTTCCGCACGTTCCTGGGGCTCCGCGGTCTGGGAGAGCCAGTCGGACATTTGCAACGCTTACGTTGCCTTCACCACTGAGATGAGGAAGGTTTTCGACCACCCCGTACGGGGCAAGGAGGCTGCTAAACGTTTGTTGTCTCTTCGGCAGGGGTCTCGCAGTGTGGCGGAGATGGCAGTGGAGTTTCGAACTTTAGCGGCAGTAAGTGGTTGGAATGACGAGGCATTACAAGGAGTGTTCATTAATGCTTTGGCTGAGACCTTGAAGGATGAATTGGTGTCATATGATGAATCGCCTACGCTGGATAATCTTATTTCACTCACCATCAGGTTGGATAATCGGATTCGGGAGCGCCGCCGGGAGAGGAGTGATAGTTCCAAGCAACCTGTCTGTCGTCAACCAACTCCTCCCCGCCTCTTCCCTACGGAGAGGGCAGAGTCTTCCCGAGTCGATACCAGGAGCACTGAACCCGAAGCCATGGAGGTGGGTCGTGCACGGTTGTCCTCAGAGGAGCGTGCACGTCGTATTCAGGCTCGGGTCTGTCTGTATTGTGGAGAAGCTGGTCATTTCGTTCCTTCCTGCCCAGTTCGTCCGGGAAAAGGGCCGGCTCATCATTAATGGGAGAAGTTTTGGTGAGCCGAGCAGCGGATTCTTCCTCTTCTCCCCGCATTCTGCTCCAGGCATCCCTCCAGTGGCAGTCCCAGGATTTTCCTGTTAGTGCGCTGGTTGACTCTGGTGCCGATGAAAGCTTTTTGGATCGAGAGCTGGCTCGACAAATGGATTTAGAGACTGTACCTATGGACCGTCCGCTGCAGGCTAAGGGTCTAAATGGACAATTGTTGACCCGTATTACTCATCAGACTGTGCCTGTTTGTCTCAGAGTGTCGGGTAATCATCAGGAGAACATTCAGTTTCACATCATTGACTGCCCTCAGACTCCCCTGGTCCTTGGTATCCCCTGGCTCATAAAACACAATCCACACATTGATTGGGTGACAGGTATAATTGTTTCATGGAGCACATTTTGTCATGTGAATTGTTTGTGTTCTGCTCAGACCCCTGCCAGCACTGTGCCTCAACCTCCACTGGAGTCCATGGATCTCTCTGCTGTCTCTGACGTGTATCATGACCTGGCATCCGTTTTCTGCAAACACAGAGCTACTTCTCTTCCTCCTCACCGGCCTTACGACTGCGCCATTGACCTCCAGCCAGGAGCCCCTCTCCCCAGCAGTCGCCTGTACAATCTCTCCCGCCCGGAGACGGAGGCTATGGAGAACTACATTCGGGACTCCTTGGCGGCAGGTATTATTCGTCCTTCCTCGTCACCTGTAGGAGCGGGATTCTTTTTTGTTGCAAAGAAGGATAAGACCCTCAGACCCTGTATTGATTTCCGTGGACTTAACAACATCACCATTAAGAACAAATATTCTCTGCCTTTAATTAATTCTGCTTTTCCCCTCCTTCATGGTGCAACTATCTTTACCAAACTGGATCTACGAAATGCGTATCACCTGGTGCGCATTCGTAAAGGTGATGAATGGAAGACTGCCTTCAACACACCCTTGGGACATTTTGAGTACCTGGTTATGCCTTTTGGGTTGTCCAATGCCCCTGCTGTTTTTCAGGCACTAGTCAATGATGTCCTTCGGGACATGTTGAATCGGTTTGTTTTTGTCTATCTGGATGATATCCTGATTTTTTCAGAGTCCTCCCAGGAACATGAACTGCATGTGCGCCAGGTGTTGCAAAGGTTGTTGGAGAACAAACTGTTTGTGAAGATGGAGAAATGTGAATTTCATGTGTCTGAGACCTCTTTTTTGGGTTACATAATAGCTCAGGGGGAGTTACGGATGGACCCAGCTAAGATCTCTGCTGTCACGGACTGGCCAGCCCCCTCCACCCGCAAACAACTTCAACGATTCCTGGGGTTTGCGAACTTCTACAGGAGGTTCATCAAGGACTACAGCCGCATTGCGGCGCCACTCACCGCTCTCACCTCCATCTCACTACCGTTCGCTTGGAATGAAGGGGCCGAATCAGCGTTCGAAGAACTGAAACATCGCTTCGCCTCGGCTCCCATTCTGATGCAGCCGGACCCCGACCGCCAGTTTGTCGTGGAGGTGGATGCATCCGACACTGGGGTAGGTGCGGTGTTGTCACAACGTTCTCCTGAAGATAACAAACTGCATCCCTGTGCTTTTCTTTCACGGAAACTTTCTCAGGCAGAGAGGAATTATGATGTTGGCAATCGTGAACTGCTCGCCGTTAAGCTGGCTCTCGAGGAGTGGCGGCATTGGTTGGAGGGGGCGGAACAACCCTTCATCGTTTGAACGGATCATAAAAATCTGGCATACATCCAGTCAGCGAAGCAGCTCAACCCCCGTCAAGCCAGGTGGGCACTATTTTTTGGGAGATTCAATTTTTCTCTGTCTTACCGTTCTGGGTCACGCAACGTCAAGCCTGACGCCCTGTCTCGTGTTCATTCGGCTGTTGATACTGGTAGTAACCCTGAACCCATCTTGCCTCCTACCTGCAGTATTGCGGCCATCACATGTGACATCGAAGGGATTGTTAGACAGGCTCAACATCATCAAGCTGACCCTGGGAGGGGTCCTCCTAACCCAGGGGTGTCAAACTCATTCCATGGAGGGCCTAGTGTCTGCAGGTTTTTGGTTTTTCCTTTCAATTAAGCCCTAGACAACCAGGTGTGGGGAGTTCCTTACTAATTAGTGACCTTAATTCATCAATCAAGGACAAGGGAGGAGTGAAAACCCGCAGCCACTCGGCCCTCCGTGGAATGAGTTTGACACATGTGTCCTAACCGGTTGTTTGTCCCTGAGTCTGCTCGCTCCCAGGTACTTCAGTGGGCTCACTCGTCTCCCCTTACCTGTCACCCTGGAGTTACTCGGACCCTTGACTTTGTGCGACGTAAGTTCTGGTGGCCCAGGATGGAGGCGGACACTCTAGCCTTCATTGCTGCGTGTATGTATGTGCACGAAGTAAGAACTCCACCCAGGCCAGCGCTGGTCATCTAAGACCTCTGCCAATACCCAGCCGGCCCTGGTCCCACGTTGCTTTGGATTTTGTCACTGGACTTCCCCCCTCGTCTGGAAAGACGGTCATTCTTACTGTGATTGATCGTTTTTCTAAGTTTGCTAATTTTTTGGCCCTACCTAAACTGCCCACTGCCAGAGAAACGGCTGATATTTTGGTTGAACATGTGTTCCGCTCGCATGGTCTACCCACTGATATTGTCTCTGACAGGGGTCCCCAGTTTGTCTCCCAGGTATGGAAAGCTTTCTGTAAAGCTTTGGGCATTACATCCAGCCTGTCCTCTGGATATCACCCCCAGACCAACGGGCAAGCCGAGAGAGCGAACCAGGAGATGGAGACCGCTCTCCGCTGTGTCACAGGGTCTAACCCTGGGTCATGGAGCTCCATGCTCCCCTGGGTGGAATATGCTCACAACACCTTGACTAACGCTTCCTCTGGTTTGTCTCCCTTTCTGTGTGCTCTGGGTTATCAACCTCCTCTGTTCCCTTCTCAAGAGAGGGAACTGGCGGTACCCTCGGTGCAGTCCCACATGCGCCGCTGCTTCAAGGTCTGGAGGAAGGCCAGGGTAGCTCTGTCCCGAGCTTCGTCGTACATGCAGAGGCAAGCCAACCGTCACCGGTCCCAGGCTCCCGGTTACTCTCCTGGTCAAGAGGTATGGCTTAAGTCACGTGATCTTCCATTGAAAGCGGAGTCTAAGAAGATGGCGCCGCGTTTTATAGGACCGTTCAAGATACTGTCTATTGTTAACCCCTGCGTGGTTAAACTACAGCTTCCTGCCTCCCTACGGGTTCATTCCACTTTTCATGTTTCCCAGATCAAGCCTGTGTCGGTTAGCCCTCTGTGCCCGCCCTCTCGTCCCCCTCCTCCGCCCAGGATCGTGGGTGGGGGTCCTGTCTACACTGTCCGGCGACTTCTGGATGTTCGCCGCCGGGGTCGTGGTTTCCAGTACCTGGTGGATTGGGAGGGTTATGGTCCTGAGGAATGTTCCTGGGTTCCCAGGAGCTTCATTGTGGATCCTGCTCTGGTCCGTGAGTTTCATAGGTTACATCCTGATAAACCCTGTCGGCCACCGGGTGGCGTCCGTAGAGGGGGGGGGGTACTGTTAGGCCTACTGCTGCTAGGTAGCTCTCTCTCTGCTCTCTCCCTCCCCTCTGTCTGTTCTTGATTGCAGGAGTGAAGTCTGGTGTGCGGGAGTCAGGGTTCCAGCTGCAGCTCATTCACCATAATCACCTCAGCCTTAAAGACCCGGTCAAACTTGCCACTCATCGTCAGATCATAGTCAAGACGACCATGTTAGTCTCGCTGTTGACTCAACCTGCTTGTTTTCGCTCTTTGTGTTTTTGGCCTGTTCTATTTACTTTTCTCCTGTGCCACAGATTATTGGAACCTGACTCCTGCCTCCGCTTCACTCCTGCCACCACCACCCTGCTTTCCACTACCGGACCTCCCTTTTGGACTCACCACGGACACTAGGACGTTACGGTACCACTCCTGCTCAGAACCTGGATCTGTTACCCTCCCTGTAAACCTGGACTTGCTCTTCCCCTATTTTTGGAAACCTGGACAATTGCACGTTGTAAATAAACCTGTTAAACCTTCTCTGGCTCAGTGTAGTTGTCTGCATTTGGGTTCATATCTAGTTAAATCGTGACACAGTATCCGCTGTTGCAGCGAACAGTTGTCGCCCCAGCTTGGCTGAATATCTCAGAGCTGTTTCTGGTGAATATCTATATCTACAGGATTTTTCCTCCTTGTTTCTGTCTACTGTTGTTGTTGTCATCAGTGGATTCTCAGTTTTTCTGTGTTTTTCCGTTCCTCCTCTGCAGTGGCAATGGCTGTCAACCGGCTGAGAAGATAAACAGGATCAAAGCGTTTCCTGGTTTTGAGATTTGCTTCCAAAAATGTGATTGTTAGTGAGCATGTGTTTGGTATACGCTTCAGAGATGACAAGAGGCTTGGCATCTGACAGACATTTGATGTGCGTAGCAGCTGAGAGCTTTCCTGTTCTCCTCTCTTCTGAGAAATAGATGACAAATGAGAGATACCTAAATAGTCCTGATGAAGTTAAGTGACTCATGTAGTTGAGAAAAACACACCATTGAAAGCAAATGAGCAAGTTAGCCAATCAAATCTAGAGCAGTACTGAACTTCTCACTTTGAAGCCTCAAACATAGAAATGCAATGTATAGGCAGGCACACATGACTGACAATGATCAGTCTAAGCACTGCATAGCAATGTGCAAAGGTCTTGAACATTACTCCCATTTGAACATAACCTAGATCTTGTGGATGCACTTCAAGTATGTCAAGCAAAATATAGGCAATGGAGAAGGGATGGAGAGAGTGAGTAATACCTCCGCTCATCATACTGAGGTGAGGGAAAGACTTACAGTGGCTTCAGAAAGTATTCATACCCCTTGACCTGTTCCACATTTTGTTGAGTTTCGACATGAATTCAAAATTTATTAAATATATTTATTTTCTCACCCATCTACACACAATACCCGACGATGACAAGGTGAAAACATGTTTTTCAGAAATGTTTGCTAATTTATTGAAAATGAAATGCAGAAATATCTAATTTACATAAGTATTCACACCCCTGAGTCAATACATGATAGAAGCAACTTTCGCAGTGATTACAGCTGTGGGTAAGTCTCTAAGAGTGTTGCACACTTGGATTGTACAATATTTGCACATTATAGTTAAAAAAATTCTTCAAGCTCTGTCAAGTTGGTTGTTGATCAATGCTAGACAGCCATTTTCAAGTTTTGCCATAGATTTTCAAGCCGATTTAAGTAAAAACTAACTAGTCCACTCAGGAACATTTAATGTCGTTTGGTAAGCAACTCCAGCGTATATTTGGCGTTGTGTTTTAGGTTATTATGTCTTTTGGAAAGCAGACTGAACCAGGTTTTCCTCTAGGATTTTGCCTGTGCTTAGCTCTATTCTCTTTATTTTTATCCTAAAAAATTCCCTAGTCCTTGCCGATGATGCAGCCACCACCATGCTTGAAAATATGAAGAGTGGTACTCAGTGCCCCAACCATAACGCTTTGTATTCAGGACATGAAGTGAATTTCTTTTTTTTGCACATTATTTGCAGTTGTACTTTAGTGCCTTACTGCAAACAGGATGCCTGGTTTGGAATATTTTATTCTGTACAGGCTTCCTTCTTTTCACTCTGTCAATTATGTTCATATTGTGGAGTAACTACAATGTTGTTGATCCATCCTCAGTTTTCTCCTGTCACAGCAATAAACTCTAACTGTTTTAAAGTCACCATTGGCTTCATGGTGAAATCCCTGAGCAGTTTCCTTCCTCTCCGGTAACTGAGATAGGAAGGACGCCTGTATTTTTGTAGTAACTGGGTGTATTGATACACCATCCAAAGTGTAATTAATAACTTCACCATGCTCAAAGGGATATTTAATGTCTGCTTTTTTATGTTTACCAATCTACCAACAGATGCCCTTCTTTGCGAAGCATTGGAAAACCTCCTTGTCTTTGTGGTTGAATCTGGGTTTGAAATTCACTGCTCTACTGAAGGACCTTACAGATAATTGTATGCGTGGGGTACAGAGATGAGGTAGTCATTCAAAAATCATGTTAAACACTATTATTAAACACAGAGTGAGTCCATGCAACATACTGTATGTGACTTGTTAAGCACATTTTTACTCCTTAATTTACTTAGGCTTGCCATACCAAAGGGGTTGTATACTTATGGACTCAAGACATTACAGATGTTATTTTTTTATTAATTTGTAAACATAGAAAAATAAACATAATTCCACTTTGACATGATGGGGTATTGTGTGTAGGCCAGAGACACAAAATCTCAATTTAATCAATTTGAAATTCAGGCTGTAACACAACAAAATGTGGAAAAAGTCAAATGGTGTAAATACTTTCTGAAGGTGCTTGGTCCCGGTGCAGCGATGGTGGGATAAACATCAGAGGCGGGCATATGGTGTCATACCAACAATCTTTTATCCATGCCCACACCCATCTCCCTCTGCTACTCTGGGCTTTTTATGTCGGTCTCTGGAACACTTCCTACATTCTGTTAGCCAATCACTGTCCACCATCTGTCTATTCCCTTCACTTCTGACATGGCAGTAGAAGTTGCATTTTGGCATGCTCGGTTGAGCAGAATTCTGAGAGACTCAACACACATGGACAGACACACATAGGCCCAAACATGCACAAGGAAACACACAAACAAACCCACACACCACAGTATGATGCATGATAGGGTTGGGCAATGTCAACCTTTGTCCTATTATGATTAAGTAACCATAAACATTTTTTATATACGATGGTATTGCCCTCTAATGGCCAAATTAAATTAAATAAAACATTGGAGAAAAACAAAAGTACAACATTTAATTTAAAAGACAGCTAAAAACGGCCGCTAGCGCGAGCTCGCTTATTCCTCTCTGTTGGAGCTGTGGCACTAAAAAAATGTGTGTCTGTGTGTGCCGACGCGCAAGACAGCCTCGTGTAGTGTGATGGGTTATAAATCATTCAGGGCCTGACTGCACAGCACGCAACTGCTGTCCCCAGAACTGGATGGATATTTTTCAATTATTCAGATTTTTGCCTAATCTTCCTCTCTAGGCCTAGGCTTCTATGTATTGTAGGTAGCTTCTATATATTGCTAATAATAGGCTATGGAAATAGGCCAACTCTACACATCGTTTCTTTCAAAAGCTTTGCTCAGCTGTAAGTTTTATCTTGATTGTTTACTCAATTTCACTTCTTGTTGCCTGTAATATTTGTCATTCAAAATAAAGCTGTGATAGAGAATCACCTATAGACTGACTTCACAATTGTTTCCATTTGAAAGCTGCAACTTTCTGACATTACACACTTTATTAGAATATCCTATTTGGGAAATACTCTTCATAACTTTATCTTGTCTTAGTGCTTTTGATAGGCTAATTTAATTTGTAGAATTTGGCTTTTGGCCGTTTGGTTCACAATGGCAAGGAGGAGGGATGTGTGCAACATTTCACAATAGATTAAGCTTTGCTCAATTCTAAGGTTTGTTCAAACTCCTTAATTTTTATATCATGCTATTGTTTGTTCTACCTCTCATTAATGCCTTAGGCCTATCATGCTTATCAACTCTGTTAGATAAATGCATTGTTTGATCATAAAGTAGAGCGGCGGGACATGGCGGGAGAAAGCCAGCATGCATAAAAGTAATATTCAAAAAATTGGCTTTTAAAATAATTACACACCGGAGTCTCCGCTATAAAAAATAAAACAGGCTTCGGCTATAGGGCCCAGATCATCCAACATTGAGAGAAAAAAATCTGACTGGACATTTTGTGCTGCTTTGGTGAAAATCTTAGCTCTGTCTACATTGTTTTCTTGCAGTCTGTAAATTGTTTATAGTATATTTGTTGAAATAGGTTATGCAGGCTATAGCAAAGGAATAGGCCACTTAGCATGGCCCTGCTGTGTACTGCCCGGTCAGCTCTTTACTGCATGGTGCCAGTCAAGTAGAAATAGGCTATACATCGTCTGTCACATCACGATGTCTTCACCATTGACAATGGCTGTCAATCATCTTCGAAATCCGATACTATCATAATATCTCCCAACCCTAATGAATGATGCACAAGGCATTGACACACAAACACATTCACAGACAGAAACATGCCGCACAAGGACACACAAACAAATAAACACACACACACAAGGATGCAGAAAGCATGGGCACACAACCACATACATACATACAAAATAAGGTATTAACAGCACTGATTAATGATAATACAGGAGAAATTGCCCCCCCGAGACTGCAGATCTAACCCTCACTGAAAACATTCCAATGTTTTGGATTAATTGGAATTTGAATTAGCTTGAACTCTGTCTGCGGTACACCATCTCTCATCTCACACACTGGCAGAGGAACTCACACATTCCCACTAAATGCCCATTGCCTGACAGAAAAGATAGTCTAACACACTCGGCCCACACACACACTCACTGCATTTGGTTCACACTGTGATGTGTTTGGAACAGAGGGATGGGATATAGCTGTGACCGCTAGCGCTTGGCCGGCCTTCCCCTCAGTACCTGCTAGTCTTGGATTTCAGTGGGCATCTATTGGGCACTGGTGTTATCAAAGCCAGCTTCTGCCAAGATGTATGAGTTTCCGAAATAATCCGGGTTTTATCCGTGAATGTTGTAGCTCCTGATGCGGACCCTTCAGGCTGGCCAAATGGACCTCCAGAGTCAGCACTCAAAACCATCCTGACTACTGCGCAGAGCTCCAAATAATCACTCACTAATGGCCTTTCTATCTGTAAAATCCTCTAAAAGTAGACCTATGTACTTTAGCTTTGTGATGACGACTAGAGACAACTTATTGAATCAGTGCTATGTACAGTATTACATTTCACTGGCTACAGTATGAGGACAACACTTTATGTATAATCTCCTTTTAGTACTTGAGATGTTTTTTGGTGTCTGTGCACTGAGAGGGATTTGGATTCCAGATCTGAGCAGGCACACACACACAATGCAATGAACATATTGGCTAGCTCTCTACCCCATTACATCTCAGAATGTGCTTGCCTCTGGCTGTACTGTCCCTCTTTGACAATCATAATAACAGTGTTGTGGGCCAAGGCAAGCAGGCATTAGGCTTTCTGAGCTCTTTGTTTTCACAAACAGAAATATCTATGCCCAACTCACAAAGCCAACTTGACAGGCCACCAGAAAACTGCCAGTTGGTTAAAATAAAACAATCGTGGCGGCTAAAACACCGGTGCCCGCTTTGCAAACAGAACGTGGGCTAGGCGGATACCAGGCAAACAACAGGCTCAGCGGGCAGAAGAGTGGCATGGCAAGGGGGTGGAGGAGGGATGGGAGGTGGATTTAGTGGGATTGGGATGGGCAACGTGGATGTGGTGGCAGCCACCCAAAGCAAAACTAGCTTAAGACCTGTCTGTAGACAGGAGTTAGGGGAATGTGTTCTCTGTCAGCTCGCTGTTCTCAGCCCGCTTGTCTCTGGGTTTGGCACGGCTCAGTGTGGTTCAGCCAGGGTTTGGCACAGGGCTAGGGGTCAGGCCCTCACCCCCTGGGGAGGCCGTTTACGGTTAATTGCTCCCCACGCTGGCCAAGCTGGAGAGAGACAACCTCTGACAGGGAGAATTAGAGGACTGGAAAAAGAGGTACAGAAAAGGACAGAGGGTCAGAGAGAGAGATAGAGATAGAGGGGGAGAGAGAAATAAATAAAAGAGAGATAGAGAAAGATAGAACCATGGTCTGCAGCCAGGTGACTTAATGCTTTCCGGGTCACACTCTGCTCTATATCTGTCCAGTGATATATCTAACAGAGACATGACCTATGAGAGCCTCTCTAGACAGGCTACGGTGGACATCTATCATAGAATACAGCTCCACTCATCATTATGTCAACACATTGACAAAATAACAACAGTCCCCATTGGCAGCATATCCCAGTGACTGCCAGCTATTCATCAAGAGGGAATGATTCCACCTTAAATGTTTCTTCATGGGTTTAGGTTTGTGTAGTAAAACGTGGTCTAAATTTGATTAAATCATCTCTGTTTTTTGTCAGTGCACGAGTCCTTTCAAGAGCCAGTACTCATACTGATAAAGGAAATATCTCTGGCTCATATTGGTGGCATGCAAGACACACATGTTTCAAACTAGCGTCCTAATTTCTTTCCAAATTCCAATAAACCAAAAAGTTTATTTCTGTCATTCCAATGAACCAAAACCTTTTGAAAACAATATTGTCACCCATCTGGAATTTCGATGGGGAAAGGATTGACCAATATTGAGCAACTTTCTCAAATGCACTTCCTCTGTAAGTGTGGAGGGGAGTGATTATGCTTATTAATTAACATCGAAACATTCCATTTTGAGAGGATGAATCATAGAGTTGACACTGACACGCAAGGAATCAATTCTCAAGAGAAAACAACTAGTCATTCAAATGCAGATGGAACAAGTAATAATTTGTAATATTGACTTACCTGGCTACATAGAGGTTGAATTAAGTACATTTATCACAGACCTTAACTGATTCTATCACACCTGCTACTTGCTATTATTACATTACATTTCCCATCCATGGCCAGTTGTGCTGGAGGCACAGATACTACGGTATCTATCTGGCCTCCATTGTGAGAGTGTTGGAAGTGAGCAGAGTTTACCCTCTTGGTGCATTATTATACTGAGAGAGAGCGCGAGAGAGAGAGAGAGAGAGAGAGAGAGAGAGAGAGAGAGAGAGAGAGAGAGAGAGAGAGAGAGGACTATGTAGCTGGCGGGAACTCATGAGAGGAACTACAAACTGCTGAGCATCCTGACCCCATTTAAACTACAAAACCCACCACAGCCTGACCCCATTTAGCGAGCCACTTGTCATCCTGCCTCACTAAAGGCATTCACTTTAATAATACAGAATGCCTGCCTGTTCAGTTCATGCTAAAAAATACACCCTGGCTTATAACTGCATGGTGAAGATTTTTTAATGAGCAATCCCCGTTGCTGTAGATGTTTGAGAGTTATCATCATTGCTTGACAAGTTTTCACTCTCTGA